>NC_133472.1:12209835-12496976 GCF_025370935.1 Choristoneura fumiferana
AATATAATAATAAATAATCATTTATTTCTCCTCACAAAAGTACATAGGTACATACAATACAGCAACAATACACACAGGACAGAATAGTTAAACAATATATATATAGTTTTAGAATAAGTAGTACTGGTACTGGTTACTTTGTGAGGGACTGGAGTCTGAACTAGGTAAAACCTGTATTAAGATCTCCAGGCGCCCATTCCGGAACCCACCGATAAGCGCTGACAAGTACAGTCAGATACATTCATACTTCCTCATATCATAAGGTTATAGGAGATTAACAAGTTATGAACAAATCAAATAGTAGCATATACATACTATCATGCAATCTCCGCAATGTTGTCATACGTGCACGCAGGCACGCACGCACTGTGTGTGTGTGTGTGTGTGGTGTGTTGTGTGTGGTGTGTGTGGTGTTATGTGTGTGTATGCGTGTTGGTGAGTGTGGTTGTTAAGTCGAGCTATGAATGTTATCCGGGTTATGTATATATATATATATAATTATGATGTATTGTTATATTGTTCTGCATTATTACATGTGACTATTACATAATATTAAAATTTACATCGTATTGGTATTGGTTGTCAATTTGTCTATACAAATATTAATTTCTCTACTTTTGTACTGATTCCTGGTGTGCAATAAAGAATATTTGTATTGTATTGTATGATACTGTAATGTCCAAATTTCCACTGGTTAATGAATACATAACTAAATAATGAATAAATAAATGTGCCCCCAACCAATTTACAGTGATGGGTAACGTTACTTAGGCGCTGTCAATGAAACAAGATCAAGTCCTCGTCTCCCCGTAGTTAATTCCATCAGCCAATTTGAAATCCTAATTTGCATTCTCTAAGTGTAAGTGTATATATTTTTTCAACTTATTATTTTATTATAGAGCTTTGGACTAAGATAGTGGAAAAGGCGCCGGAGAGTGCCAACGAGAAGTGTTCACCGCACAGACACGGTCCCATTCGCCGCTTATTCGAGATAAGCTCTGGATCAAACTTAAGCTCCCTATGTTTCCTAAGTATAACCTGTCGAATAAATAAACCTCTCACCGTTAGAACTTGACATTCACGGTAAAGATCAATCGTAGGGTACCTAAAAAGTTTTGGTCATGACCTTCAAGATTGCTCGTGAGCTCTTTCGATCCGCAGGAGAAACGTCTTAGCGCACCACCCCACACACCAATGCAATAGGTTAAGAGTGACTGCGCGAGCGCAAAGTAGACAGTTTTTAAAGTCTGGTGTCCAACTACAGATCTTAAATTTAAAAAACAAATAAAGGTTTCCTTATTTTTGCAGCCAAACTATTCAATGTGAAGCTTCCATCGCAGATTACAATCCACGATCACACCCAAGATTTAATATAATCGGCGTGTGAGAGAGACGGACATTTACAATAATCAGACTGGTCAATACAGTTATGGACAACAATCCCATCAAGTTCATTGTTCGGTTGAGTGAGGCTGAAGGAGAGAAGGTTAAGAATTTAGATTTATCTACATTAAGTGTAAGCAGATTTGCCATAAGCCAATGGGATACTTGGCGAAGAGCATCTTCAGCAATGTTTAGCACTAATCCAATTTTCACCATTTATGATCAAAGCAGTGTCATCAGCATACGCTATAATACTACAATTTTGCAACCGAAGTGTACACAGATCATTAATATAAATATTAAACAAAGTCGGCCCAAGACGCTCCCCTGCGGCACCCCGTAATTCAGAGGTAATTCATCATTTTTGTTTGTTCATCAATTACACACTTTGAGATCTACATGTAAGGTAACTTTAAAAATATACCAGGGCAAGCCTCTAATACCAATGGCTTCCATTTTCCTCAGCAAAATGGGGGATAGAAACCTGTCAAATGCCTTGGAAAGATCCAAGAAGACACCTATAGTCTTACGTTTAGATTCAAGGTTTTTAACAATAGTATCCGTAAGCAAAACTACAGCATCCTCCGTGGATCTGCCCCTCCTAAAACCAAACTGTTTGTAGCTATAACGTTGTTGATGATCTAGATAATTGATAAGGCGTTTGTTAAGAATCTTTTCAAAGACCTTAGACATGGTCGTGAGAAACTGAAATGGGGCGATAATTATTCATGTTTGCCTTACTACCACTCTTGTGTTAGGGTGAACCAAAGCCTTTTAAAAAAATGTGGGAAAATTACCCGTGGAAATACTTAGGTTAAAAATAAATGACAGGACAGGACAAGTACATTACGCATTCCTTTAAAATAGCAGCTGATATATACCATCATCACCAAGCGAACAATTGTTCTCAAACCAAGAATCAACTCTTCCACCTCCGAGTCATCAGTATGAAGAATTGCCATAGAATTTAATTTGTATTAGGGTATTAAGATTGTAATTGTTTGAATGTATCAAATAGTCCTATCACGAGCCAATATTAAGTGCTAGAGAGCGACCAGCGTTACAAAAAAATATTAACGGAATTTGCAGAGGAAAGAGGATCTGGGCAAAGGGAAGTAATTCATGTGGGTCGATTTGACTTGGTTTATACTGCAACCTGCTTGATGGCATTCCAGTCTCTTTTGGTTTACCTCGTGCCCTCTCCATCAAGCCCTGTTCATAATTGAGCTTAATTTTTTCAAAGTTGATTACAGAAGTTTCTATAGCGTAAGTACGTGTTTTAAAGCAGAGTTATTAACATCTTTTTAATTTGACATGAAGTTTGTCACGATTTTTAATGCAACGGAGAAGGCCAGGGTAATCCAGGGTTTAAAAATACGCGATCTTCTAGGAGTTGACACTAAGGTAGTGGGGACTTAATAATCGATGACAAAAGTTTGATAAGTATCAGCCGCTAAGTTCGAATCTTGATAGGAATAAGAAATGAAAAGTCAGCTCCGGAGATATCCTCAAACTACAGCCGGCATGTCCACTCTTTAACAGACTGATAGCATTTGGATTTAAATTTATACCTTCAAAAAAGCACAGGCGCATGGTCGGTAATGAGGAGTTAACACCATGACAACTGCCTCCCTATGCCTTTAACATAACATGATCCAAGCAACTTCCATCACGTGTGGGGAGAGTGTGGGGCAGGTAGTAGAGCATGCGATGCAGCAGAAGAAGATACTCATCAGAGCGTGAGTCTGTGGTATTAAGGGAAATATTGATTAATATGTCACCGATAACACTACACACACACGAAATGAGGACAGCTTCGAAAGAATTCTGTCCAGACTGGATACAAAAATCATTTATACAATGTTTAGAGGAGACCGGTAACGGCTATTATCGCTATGTCCTCCCTTATTTTCCAAAATAAGAGAGTTGCTCATCACCACAGCTCCCGTTTCCTCAATAGACACAGATAGGTCAGTTTGGCATAAAATACTACGCCGTCATTTGATAACTATGTTTTGATTAAATGCTTGGTAACCTGGTAAACTTGGAACATAATGCCGCTGAATTTAAGCAACATTCGGAAAGGGAAATTACGTTGCACATAAATCGATTCACTTAAAAGAATTAGTAAGCCATTAAAATTACAGTTTATACCCTAATATTGAGTTGAAGAACCTTAAATAACTGCTCAGAGGCTCCAAAAAGTTACTACATTCCTCAGGGTCACACATACTTGATTTGGACGGGGAGATAGAGTCATCGATTTTCATCTAAAATAGTGAAGTGATTAGCCATTTTACCCGTGTCAAATGAGTAGCAAGTGGTAACTGGCATGGAAACTGATTTCAACCTTATTAACTGATGATTTGAGTTTTAGATACTGACAAGCTCAGTGACACAGACGCAAAAAATAAGTGTAACAAGCAGCACGGCAGGTTTCAAATGTTTATATTTTTGCAAGTTCAATGATACGCGGCTTTTTTTGATTATAATTCCGTAGTAGTATACGTGTTAGTTGGAATAGAGTGTGTAATGTGAAATTGTATGAATGTTTCAATGTATGTGCATGTGTAAGTCTGGTAAGAGTGTAGATAAATGTATTAAATAATAACTAGCAACCCGCCCCGGCTTAAGCCTTACGTATACAATACTACATTAGACATTAACAAAAAACGGCAAAAAACACGTTTGCTTTATGGGAGCCCCTCCCTTAGATATTTATTTTATTTTAAGTTAATTATTTATTTATAAAGTGAATGAATATACAAATAAATATTCTATGAATATTTCAAGCAACTACCTGTTGCCGTTATTGACATCGAGTAAAAAACAGAAAAAAAACACGTTTCTTGTATGAGAGCCCCCGTTAAATACTTATTTTATTCTGTTTTTAGTAATTGTTGTTATAGCGCTATAACAACAATTACTAAAAACAGAATAAAATAAGTGGTAATTTTCACAGATGATGTATTTCTGTTGCCGCGCGGCATCATCATCTGTGAAAATTTCAACTGTCTAGCTATCTCGGTTCATAAGATACAGCCTAGTGACAGACAGACGGACGGACAGTCAAGTCTTAGTAACAGGGTCCCGTTTTTAGGGTTCCGGAGCCAAAATGGCAAAAACGGAACCCTTATAGTTTCGTCAAGTCCGTCTGTCTGTCTGTCTGTCTGTCCGTCCGTCCGTATGTCACAGGCATTTTACTCGAAAACTACAAGATAGATGTCTTGTCAAAGCCGCCATTTAGTTTTGTAGTTAAATTTTAACTTAAGTGTTAATTCCATACACGAAACAGAAATTGAAAAAAAATGTTTTTAACTCTTTATCAACGTGTGGCACATAGTTCGACAGTTCTTTAGAAAAGATAGTAAAGTTTCTCAAAAACCTTTTTGATTAAGTGAAGATTTCCGGAAATAATCGCTCCCAACCCAAAGTAGCAAAAATTGTGTCCCCCCCCCCTCTATCTTGTAAACCGTTTGTCTAAAAAATATGCAAAAAATATGGAAAGGTAACGCGAAACTTGGTTTCAACATGATCGGATATACCGTTTTTTGAGTTATTGCCGAAAAACTGCGCTTCTCAACAAAAGGACGTAAGTGTCGTGAAGATACGCTCTTCTTTAATAGATATTAAGACTGTAGTAAGTGTTTTAATACGTAGTTTATTTTTATTATAATATACTTAACACAACACAAGATACAATAATATGATAGGAAACAAAATTAATAAAAACAACATAAATATACCTAACTATAAAAAGAAAACACCATCTAGGAGGCCCTCCTGCGGCATAGACCCCAACACACTGGCGGCATTACCTCTCTGTACAGTTAGAGAAATTGTGTTTTAATTGTGTTATAACGCACATAATATTAGTTGTTTTTTTTTTCGTAATGGCTACGGAACCCTAAATCTTGGGCGTGTCCGACACGCTCTTGGCCGTTTTTTTTTTACTCTTTGGGCACTAAAAAGATCTCGAATCAAGGGCACTTCACCCACATTTTTGAAAGAAAGAAAGAAAGATTCTATTTCCTCTATTTCCCAAAAACTGCACCCGAACCCGACCCGCGCGACGCGCGTAGCCGGGGCGCGTCAACGTAGAGTACGAGTAAATGCATTTCTTGGTTAGATTGATATTTTTAAATTCGTAATATCTTTTGAATGGAATGTCCGATTTGAATAATTCAAAAAGTGATCTACAGGTATTGAAACTGTCTTGAATATAAAATTATTTATTTGGATAAGGATTAATACAAAGGTAACTAGATAACAAGGTCTGATTTTAGTCGGCATTTCTGTCAACTTTTATAATGTAAAAAAGTAATTAAAGTGACATATCTACAATGGTTGGTATCGCGAAGTTTTTTGTAGCTATATTGATATATTCTTAAATATCGTAAGCATATTTTTGTTCCATCATCAATAGTTACCACAGCGCATGCGATGAAAGATGTTTTATGGCAACTTTTTTTACACTTTGAGTTACATTATTGAAGTTTTAGTACGGATCCCTATTTTTTTCTGGTAACAAATATAGCCTATGGCACTTTGGAATAATTTAAAATTCTGATAGTGAAAGAATTTTTAAAATCGGTCTAGTAGTTTTGACTTAATTCGTAACAAACATCCAAAAATACAAATCTTGGTATCGCGAAGTTTTTTTGTAGCTATATTGATATATTCTTTAATATCGTAAGCATATTTTTGTTCCATCATCAATAGTTTCCACAGCGCATGCGATAAAAGATGTTTTATGGCAACTTTTTTTACACTTTGAGTTACATTATTGAAGTTTTAGTACGGATCCCTATTTTTTTCTGGTAATAAATATAGCCTATGGCACTTTGGAATAATTTAGCATTCTGATAGTGAAAGAATTTTTAAAATCGGTCTAGTAGTTTTTGACTTAATTCGTAACAAACATCCAAAAATACAAATCTTTCCTCTTTATAATATTAGTATACTTAGATAGCATAACAATGTGCAAGTTACAGCTACTGAAAATGACGTAGGTAATTAAAATACATAGTTTATACTACTTATACTCTGATTACAGTACCTTCGTTGTAGCATGGTGCGAGTGATAGCTGTCAATATCACAAGACAGTGTCGCAACTTGAGTCGATAAAACGAATAATTTAAAATCTTAATCATAATTAATGTCATCATTTATCCGATTATTACGCTAATTTTGATGAGAATATTAGTAAAATTCAAGGTTGGAATATTATTTGACACTTAAGTAAAGCTAAACTAGTCCTAGCTAGTCCTTACTTCTTTCTGTAAAAAAGGTTGCCTGGAAGAGATCGCTCTTAAGCGATAAGGCCGCCTATTGCTCACCTTGTAATTTTAATAATTTGTTTTCTGTATCGCTTACTATGTCTGGTGTACAATAAAGAGTCTTTGTATTGTATTGTATTGTATTGTAAACTGAGTTTGCAAGAATATTCGTTACTTGGCAATTAATAAGTACCGATATAACTCAAGATCCATTAGGACTCATCACTAAACGAGTCTCTGGTATTACGTTACATGCATATTACGTTTCTTCACTTAACTTTGAATTTAATTCATTGATTATAAAAATCTGATAGCTCAAAATTTATTTCGTATAACATAGTTCTTTATGTTCCTATATTTTACGCCAGTCATATTCTGGCTACAACTAAAATATACTTCCATATATTTACACCGCAGCAACTTTTTTTGAGTAAAACAAAACGTGCATCAAGTGTCACCCACACTATGCTAGAATGAAAGTACTGTAGTTATGTTTTATTTGACGAACCTGCCTACAAAGTAATAGGTACGTACGACCCGCCAGATGCGCGACATCCCTAAGAGTCAAGTCCGTCAGACGATGCAGCCGGGTACTTACAGCTTCATACCTAACATACGGAGTGCGACCGTCCTGGTTATAGTTGTATTTATTTCCGAATACTTATATCCCTTATTATTGTTACAGGTGGAACAACGGTTAAAGAGATTACAAAAGAAAGAAGAAGAACGAAACTTGAGAGCCTATGAACGAGAAAAAGAGAAAGAAAGAAAGAACGTTTTTAATTTCATTAACAAAACCTTAGGTGATAAGCCTGACGATGGAGAGCCATCGGCAATCTCACCTACGGTAGAAATAAAACAATCCACTAGTAAAGACTTAAATATCAAACAATTCAAAATAAACGAGGATACAAAAAAGGTTGAGAAGGACATTATCAAATTGAATAGTTCCTTGAGCAGACATTCTGCAGGATCAGAGGGCTACAGGCGTATTCAATCTCAGATAATAGAAAAAAATAAGGAATTAAACAATCTTAAAAAAATGGAACAACAAATAGCCAAGGAACAAACTCATCGGAAAGATAAACAGAAAATGACAGTATTTTAACGATGTTCTTCAATTAGTACTGAAATCGAATGGAATTAATATATGTAATGTTAGCGTAATTTTACCACTATTGAAATCAATAAATTACTCGTAATTCAAAAGTTCATTCCGCTTTCATCATTTTATTACCCTATTATCACATGATTATCACCTATTATCAACTCTATTGTTCAATAGATAAACCAAACAAAGACGTGGGGTTCGGAATGAGACACTTTTATAATGATATTTCATAGGATAAAATTTCGAAATAACCAACCGGGCTTAGAGTCATGAAATTTGGTATGTAGGTAGCTGGACCTGTGGAATAACACATAGGCTAATTTTTTATCCCGCTATTCCCACGGGATAGGGATAAAATCTTGAAATTTCAACCGTTGAGTCTTGAAATTTTGGACAGTTGTTCTTATATTGATTCTTATTGATTATTATTCTTATATATCTTGATTTTCTTAAGCTTTCATTTATTAAGATTTGTTGCCTTAAGTAGTAAGGTAAAACAATTTTGTTTGTTACTTAATATGTAAACTGTGTAGGTTATTTTATTAAACTGCTTTGTAACTTTCGCATAAACTACTTTAAGAACTATTATTAGTTATTAGCTATTATTTTAGACTTTGTAACAACTTGTATGAAAGAGCGAATCCCTCCTAATACAAGTGCTTCACTTAAAAGGAGGATTCAACACTAGTTTTTAAAACAAAAGTTGAAAATAAATATTTTTTTTTTTTTATATAACCTCAATACAGACCATGGTATAAATTTTGGATTTCCCAGGGGAATTTTGTAAAATCCCGGAATTTAAATTGTAAAGAACTACCAGATCAAATAGTTTAAATAGGGTAACTTGCTAATTTTATAATAGGCTACTTGGTAAATCCATACTGCATGGTCGGTGTCTTTTGAGTTCAGAAAACTTAGAGCCAACAGAGTTCGAGTAGCCATCATCATCATCATGTGTGTATTGACTGGTGATTGCTATCATCGAAACTTAAAAATTAAACTTACTTATCCTTGTGCTCCAGAACTTGGGGTTCCAAATAATCTCATCGCTCTACTACGCACGCTGTATGGCTCAAGCTAGGGAGTCGTAAAAGTCGATAAAACAACCCCAAAACCCTTTAAATTTCAACAAGGAGTTACGCCAGGGATGCATTCTATCGCCCATCCTGGTCAACGCCTATGGTGAGCACATCATGCGACGTACCTGCGAGAATTGGGAGGGAGGCATTACAGTTGGTGGCGTGAAAATCACCAACCTGCGCTACGCCCATGACACTACTCTTCTTGTAGCAAATTAGTCGAAAATGGCTGCACTGCTAGACCGAATGGAGCGGGTTAGCGGGGAAATGGGGCTTCCCGTAAACAGGTCCAAAACCAGGATCATGGCGGTGGACAGATCTGGGAGCTTGGAACTCACCGGCGCGTTGGGCCTGGAAATAGTGGACAATTTTATATACCTGGGTCCTAACATCAGTAGCGATGGTTCATGCGAGAAGGAAGTGCGCAGGAGAATCGGCATGGCTAAGAGTCTCAGCTTGGAAAAGTCTGGAGATCGCAACATTTCCGTAAAAACCAAAACCAAACTGTTGCGGACGCTAGTTTTCTTTATCTTTTCGTATGGCGCTGAGACTTGGACACTAAAAGCTGCAGACTGCAAACGTATAGACGCTTACAGATGCCCCGTATCCCCTGGACAGCATTTCGGACTAACACCTCCCTCCATGGCCCAATTGCATAACATAACATAATTGCTTCTAAATTGTTATGCAATTGCGAGAACTAAAAGTCTCCTCGGAACTGTCATCCGAATGTCTGCGCAGGGTTCTTGAATACTTCGGCCACATTGCAACGAAAGACGGTGACAACCTCGAGTAGCTAATTGTGACCGGTAAAGTGGACGGGAAGAAGCCTCGTGGTCGCAGCCCAATGCGTTGGTCTGACCAGATTCGCACCGCTCTTAACTCTACAGTTCACAACGCCCTCCACACCGCCAGAGACAGAAAAAGTTCGTGTGAGAGGAAGTGACGCAGAAGGAAGGTCACGACCCTCATTACTGAGGAATACGACACAAGGAAGAGGATACTTATGATGCAAGGAGCCTTCAAGTGTTAATGGTACAAGATGACAGTTAAATCTTATCCCACATTTATGCCTGGCCCACTCTTCATACAATTACCTATTACTGTAGTATACATTTGAGGCACATTTGAGGGCCAGATTTTTTGCCGCACAGTATATGAGGCTTTAGATATTTATTTTTGCAGCGGCGTTATTTACTGGTAATAAAAGTCTGTAGTGATTACAAATTCCTCTATTTACATAATAATTAGTTTAAAATAAGCGTACATGGCATAAAATTATATTTAATTAATATATAAAACATTTCCATTTTTATAAATTAGATATTTGTACTATCAAATAATGTTACAAAGTACTGATACATGTTATGGGTAGTGTGACTAGCAAATAACATTTGCCGAATTATATAAAATTTTAATATTTGTAGTGACAGTGGGTCAAAAGTTTAAAACTTAACTTTATAATCATACATTGTAATAACTAGATTAGGTTTGGAAATGACGCTTCGAAAGCTTGATGTTGAGATAGTCAAATTACAAGCATTAGGAATTTTAATTTCAATTAGATATTATTCGTATTGGAACCTAAGAATATAATAATCTAAGTGTAACAAAAATGAGTATAAGGTGTTACCTTAATTAATTAAATATCGCCTATTTTTTTTATTTTCCACATGAAAATTACAACATTGATTTTGCTACGTGAGCAAGATAATTTGTACTTTTATTTCCGCTTTTCTAAATGATTTCCATGTGATGCGATGAGATGTGATGTGATCCGTAAGCACAATGCCAGATACCCTTTAGATCTACCGCGAGGCCATGCTACGCCACATATTCGATAACGTAGTGACATGTGCGTTTGTCATGATACATAAGATTCGTACTCGCAACGGCGTACTGCTACCCAGACCCTTCTGCTTAACAAACAGTCCTACATTATCCACTAAACTAAGCTTATGCATTGAAAATTCAAAATAATATATTTTTCTAAGCAAATTAATCACAGAGATTTGTTGTATCCTTGTAACCTCACTACATCTTTTAATACCATCACCATTCATACTCGCTCAAATGTTCTTAGTAGAATTGCATTAAAAATTTAGTGCCTATACATAAGGTAATTACGAAGTATAATACAATAGACTGGGCCTAAATTAAAGAGAGACAATATTTGTACTAAACTAACGCTTTGTATTTTGTAATTAATAAGTACACACAGAATGAGACTCTCGGTCGCGCGGACAACGTCATTGATGACGGTTGCATTTGTGATTTTGATTTACATTATTTGTGATAAAGGTTGCTTATGTAGCGCGAATATTGAACTTATTAATTGACAACACAACTTTGACACGACTAACAATCGATAATTGAATTATAAATAAGGACACCACAACACATGAGATTCCAATTCTTTAACATAGTAAATAAACATCATCACTGTAATAAAATAATAATTACATTAAGTTCAACTTAAAAAATTACCTGTAATGATTTTGAATTCCAGGCAGGCTTCCTGTATTCTTAATTACCATATAAACAAAATAACCGACAGTCATATATATATTTCGGTATCCATAGCCGCAAGTGTCATTAGTGACACAGACTAGTACTGTTAATATAATAGGTAGCCGATGATAGTAATGACACTGGCGCTACGTCCAAACTGGTATACATAATGTGTAAAGAACTAGTTCCCTCAGAACACCAGTAACAGTGCAACAGGCGATTGCAAACAAGGTCGTGTGGGAATTTATTCTGTGACGCAAATGTTTCAGACGTGTATTGACATATACTGATGTCTAAGCTATCCACTCACGCGTACAATCTCCTGTTGTAGTATCAACGTTCAAGTCACCCGTATTAATACCCTTGCTGCCAGATATGATTCTGTAGTTGGCTACATGCGAGAGAAATCATATCTTTTGTCACAACAATAGGTTTTTGTTGGTCTCCGCGGGGCGGAGCCGCGGCGGCGCTATGTGGCCGTCCGCAGCCGGGAGACGACGCAGGCCATCGCCTCGTCCACGTTGTCGAAGACGGGGATGCCCGCGCGGCGCGCCAGGTCCGACAGGTAATGCCGCCCTCTGTTGTAGTCCTTCACGGCTACTTCACTGTACTGTTGAACAAATAATAACTATTGTAATTACCCATTTTTATTTACAATTAGGCTTTGCTAGCGTAAACAAATAGATCAGGCGTTTGGTTTGAAATTTTGGAATTTCTCTAAAGTCTCATGAAAAGTTTCGAAAATTACATTGCGATCTGCATCTACGTTGCATGCTAAACACCCGTACAAAAATTCATATCGCTAGTCTTAGCTTCCCTATTCCGTGGAAATGTCGGAAAAAGAAGTAGCTTCGTATTATTCCAGATACCAGCTATCTATACTTCGTTCCTACGGCAGGCGAAAAAACGGACATTGACGTTTAGTGCTTACCACAGTGATACCAACCTGTTTTGGTGAGATTCAAAAATTATCTATGTGCATAAATGGGAAAATATAATTTAAATTTTATTGATTATAAATAACAGCAAGTTTTATATAAAATAATCATTTAACATAAAATCAACTTTAATCAATCAAATTTAATTATACTTATCCGTTGCTTAGTACCCATAACACAAGCTTAGCTAAGCTTACTTTGGGACTAGGTCAATTGGTGTGAATTGTCCCGCGATATTTATTTATTTATTTTATTATTTATTAATGACATCAACATTCTAGTTATTCGTACATAAGTACGAGGGTCAAACTGATAGTTTTTAGAAATTCAAAAACTGAGCAACCTAGCAGTGCCGTAGCATGGGTATCAGCCGCCCGGGGCGGAAGAAAATATTGCCGCCCTCTTATTTAGGGTACTCATTCTAATCGGTCCGAATCGTAGATGCGACATTTTTTGTTATGGAATTTTCATCTTATGGTATGGAATTTTCAGCCACTGCTGGGCAGACCTTCGCTCATTGTCCATATTTTCGCCTGCCGTAGGAATGAAGTATACACGCATACTTTATTACCCATAACCGCAATAAAGACATTTTTTTTGATTTTTTTGATTCAGACGCATATCAAACTCCGTTCTAAAGGTGCGGCCACATGCAGACGCTCGTCGCTCGTTTGCAGCGATAAATCTGGTCACGTGACCCCATTTTGAATGTGCTTTTGAATTTCCCGCGACTCAAAAAAAGTAGCGACAAGTCGCAGCATCGAGCAGCAGCCTCAAGATGGCTGCTTGCAGGAAAGATCTTGGCCTTGGAAGCTGATTTCTTAATATCATTAGGTAGCAGTCGTGGCAGTGGTACTAATAAAAGAATTGGAGTGAATGAAAAAAAATAACAGTGTTTTTGCCGAAATTGGACAGGTTTTTTTTTTCAGCGATAAAGCTCAACATTGTCGGCTTTATCGCTATATGTCACGTGACCAGATTTGACACTGGAAATGAGCGTCGAGCGACTTGCATGTGATCTTAATGCGAAATAGTAACAAAAACAACCACGTACACCCACACGCCCGCACACTAACTTTCTTATTTACAATAATAAAAGAATTTGTTTACTGTTAACATTTTGGGTTGTACCCAACAGCAGAAATTTTTAAGCCGACCCATTTTAATTGTTCCCGTGACTATGTAACATTTTTAACGGTTTTCAGAAAAAAAGAGGAGGTTATCAATTCGATTTTATTTTTTATAAGTTCGAATGATTTACCGGATACGAGTTGGCCGGGTCCATGGGCTGCACGACGAGCACGGTCTTGGAGGGCTGCAGGCCTATGTGGTGCGCGGCCAAGACCATGGTCGCGAAGCACGGCGCCTCCGAGCTTATGGAGAACACAAGCACGCTGGAACTCAGCAGCTGGTCCTCGTCGTACGTGCCTGGGGAGAAAGCACAGTTTCAATAGGGAATATTACGCAAAACTGCACAGCAGCAACACTAGCACGAACCATAAACAAAACGTCAATGACAACGACACAACGTCCGTTCTCTTTATAGTTTGTCGCCATGACGGATCATGAAATATTTATTAGTAACAAAATAACATGATAATTTGAATCGATAGTAACGATAGAGCTATATTTCCAAAAAAATATTTAATTATAATATGATGTTCGGGCATCCTACGGACTTTAAGACATTCAAAAAACTGTTTAGAGTTTGTGCTAGTGGTGCATTCTGACGGCAAAACATTGCAGTAATGTTTGCGAAATATTCAACTTTAAAGTGCAAATTTTCATTGAAATCGAGCCCCCCCCCCTCCAAATTCTTAACTGTTGGGTGGAAAAATTTGAAAAAAATCAGAATATATCAAATTTACAAGGAAAAATTTTAATTAAAAAAAAATTATTAATGAGGGGTTAAGATTGGTTGCGAATTATTAGTAGCTTAAGAGTAAATAGCAGCCTAAGGTATAAAATATACCTAAACTTGGAAGATTAGGAACACAACATGAAAATCCTTAGAAAAACATTTTAGTTTTTTTGTAATGGCTACGGAACCCTATCCTGGGCGTCTACGACACGCTCTGGGCCGGTTTTTTTATTTTTAGTTGTTGTCATACTACATAATATGTATTCCTACTTTCAAGACAATCTGACCACTAATATTAGTTTCAATTCGAATGGCAAGATTTGATTAGATACCGACAGGTACACAGAAACTGGGACAGGTGAAACTAAATAAAAGCTTGTAAAAAAATCATGCCAAATAAGCGAAATAAATATAAATATTTTTTTATTAAACGTATGTATAGTCCATATCCACCAGCACCAATATCTGACACAACAAGCGTGCATAAATATCTGATACAACTCTATTTCTAGGGCCGGAAGGACGTGTCAGATAATTTTGCACGCTCCGCTGTGGCAGATATTAATGCTGGTGACTGTACATACGGGAAAAAAACATAACCCTCCTTTTGGAACGAAGACGAGTAAAAATGTAGCATAGCTTTAAAAATGTCGAAGATGATAATCTGGCCCCAAATGTATGCAGTAATAGGTACTATGTAGTTTTGTATGAAGAGTGTACAATGTTCAACCAGTGTTGGACAATGCAAGTTGTAACATGTTTAGATGTATTTAAGCGGCTTTCGCACACTGACACACCCAAATGTAGTACTACTGTTGTCATACATAATGGTGTAGCAAATATGAGTCATAGCTAACTTTTCGCGCAATCCGTCGATTTTCCTTGTAACTCAGCGACGTTGTCGAACGATCCTTGCCATTAATTAATTATTGGTATTACGTCATGACTTTCTGGACTAAGCGGTTTTGCGTGACTCAAAAATTACACTCGACATGGAATTTTTGAATGAGACTATTCAAATTGCACGTATTAAATACGTGGAAGATGTTATTAATAAGTAAGGGCATTTTATATACTCCACTTAATACAAATAAATCAGCTTTTCCTGCAATATTGATTTTAATAGCTCAATTGTTCTAAGTTGTTGCCTCTAAGTTGTTGGCTCTAAGTGTTCTAACTATAATGTCATGGCCACTAGTGGCAATATCCTCTAATGACGATAGTGACGTGACGCAACCCGGACACAATGACACTGCGCAGTGGTGGGCTCAATTTGGATATGTTAAATCATGTAAATCAGTGGATCTGTCAATGATCGCTCCGTATATGTTAATGCCATTTGTGACTTATTGAATGTGATTCTGTCTTGATCAAACGATTAGCACGCGACATTTGAGAACAATATTAGAATAAATAGTTTCAGGTACAAAGCTATAATGTCATCATCATCATTATCCCAGCCTATATACGTCCCACTGCTGGGCACAGGTCTCCTCTCAGAACAAGAGGGCTTGGGCCATAGTTCCGACGCGGGCCCAGTGCGGATTGGGAACTTCACAAGCACCATTGAATTGCTTCGCAGGTTTGTATAGGTTTCTTCACGATGTTTTCCTTCACCTCAAAGCTCGTGGTAAATTTCAAATGTAATTTCGCACATGAATTTCAAAAAACTCAGAGGTGCAAGCCGGGGTTTGAACCCACGACCCTCTGCTTGAGAGGCGATAGGTCAACCACTACGCCACCACGGCTTCCAGCTATAATGTACAATTATTTATATATTCGATATTATAAATCATCGGTATACAATTAACTTTAACGTGAAATTCGTTAAAACAGAATGGTTGCAGGGTTGTGTACACAGATCCATTTACCTAACCTCCTGCGCTATAATATATTCTACATATATTGTGTATAACTAGCTTATATAGCTGTATAACTATTGTGCGTTCGCAAATGTTTGTTTATAATCATTATCAGCATCATCTCCGGCCTACATATGCCCCAGTGCTGGGCACAAGCCGTCTCTCAAGATGAGTGGACTTGGGCTGCAGTTGGCAAGCGGTACCACAATTCACACATACCATAGTATTGATTCGCACAAACTTCATTTCACATATGAATACAAAAAAACTCAAGAGATGCATGCCTGGGCTCAAACGGCTCTTTTTTTTTTAAATAGTGGGTACCTTTGAACGGTTGCGGCGTGACGTCCTCGGTAACAGAGTAAAAGTCGCTCGCGCTGAGCCGATCGCCGGGATCGCCAGGCGCGGGCACTGGCGAGGTAGCGGGCGCGGGGGAGGTTGCGGGCGGTCGCCGAAGCTGCACGTCTTCATCCGGCGGCGACATTGGCCGCGGCTTCTTGTCGCGGCGCGGAGACTCCGGGTGCGCGGGCGCCGAGCGTCGCGCGGGCGCAGAGTACATGCGCGCGTAGTCGTTAGGACGCGGCATTATGCACGTGAAGCCCTCGCGACGGAGAAATTCGTCGGGACGCGTGCCGTTCGACTGTGGAAGGTTGCATGTTTTTACTGACTGAGTTTAGATTCATAGAAAATCTAGACTTGCTAACCCAGGGTTAAGATTGTCAAATTGTATGGAAACTGTCATTCCTCACCCAGAGGAAGAGGACAAGACGACCTTGGGTTTAACGATTACATTTTTTTAACATAGACCGTAGGTACAAATGGCTCTAAAGCGCGTAAACAAAACAGTACATACAATCACAGCTATACTCATATGTTTACTATGTGCGTGAAAGGGCTGAAGGGGGTGACGTTCATGAAAAAGTGATAAATACGTGACAGCTCTCGCGTATGATGACATTTAAATACAGACAATTGAATATGCACAAAATTAATTACACAGATCGGGACACAGAACGTGGCAGTCACATTAGTTTTTACAGGCTCTGACCCAACGACCACGTGTGTGCACTAATACTCCCTCCACGTGAACGCAAGAACGTACTATTGATCCAGAGAATAAAAACATGTAAACGTCTCCCAAACTCCTCGATTACACGGTAAACTGTGAACCCTAAATAATAGTTATTTTAAGATTTTAATATACTACTTAGTTAAAAACACGAAAAAGGTTTTGGAATGCCATATTATTATGATAATGTTGATAAGATAGATTGTAATCAAAATTCTATGTTATGAGGTAATCTACCTACAATAATACGAATCGAGTAAAGATAACTTCCTATTCGATAAACGGAACAACAAACACATCGTAATACGGATTTGCCTGCGTCAATGTAAATAATCTGTTCCTTCCGGAAATCAATTTAAGTGACGAATTGAATTTCTCGTTTTGGGATTAAGTATCTTTGTCTGACGACAGTTAAGTTTGCGCCTGATGCGTGACGGACCAAAATACCTTCTTGAGTCATCATTGCTAGTTCACATAACATAAAATGACTCCAAATCTTTCATAGCAACATTTTATATCAAACGGCTGGCTATAGGTATTTAAAGGGGTTCACTTGTGTGCTAGTTAAATTATCTACTCGAACCATTCCGTCAAATAGATATTGGCTCTTATGTAGGAGTCGGATCGGAACAGCGACAGCAGTGACGGTGTTTGCTTACGAACAACGAAAGGCACGTAGATGATCTAACTGCCCGCGGATGATTCGTCATATTAGATAAATTAGAAATAGAATAATCGACTGTTTCACGGTACTGATTGGCACTAGCGACAAAACAAAAGTTTAGAATTTTTTTTAAAATGGTTTTGCGTTTCTTTATTCGTATTCCCATTTGCGTCTTTGTCCCTCATATTAAATGTAGTGCATAATCTTTGCACTCGCCAGTGAAACATGAATAGTCGAACCGAAAAGAGTAGAGTATAAGCAGGTAGGTATACAGATGCTCTATGCGCACATACATACAGTAGATATTATTATATGCTTATAAAGGGTGGCCAATTAAAATATGCCAGTGCCTGATACACATGCTCGTAGGTAACACAGTACAAATCAAAAGCCAAATTATCATTCTTTCCTGCTTCCATTTAAAATTTGTATAGGGACCTACTGATATATCGCGTGACATATTGACCAAATTGAAAATGAGTTCTCATTATCACTTAAGACTGTTAGGTATGATATTTACCTATTGCCACTTTTGGGACTTTAAAATACAAAACACTCGTTCTGGGTCAAGTAGTAATTATGGGTAGTTCTACAAGCATATCCATCGCCATCAGTCCCCTGTTGCATATACATATAAATAATGAGCCACACCGAATGGAGTCTTTTTGTGAAACGCTTGCGGTACCATTTTAATTTATTATACTTAGAGCCTGTTTCACCACTTGTTGACTAACTTTAAGTGTCAGATAAAAGTAATGCCACCTTTGTTTATTTGGCCATAACAAACAGAGACGGCATCACTGATATCCGTCACTTAAAGTTAGTCGACAAGTGGTGAAACAGGCCTTTAATCTCATGCACTGTCGCCCATTTTTTCTATACATATGCGACAGGGACCTGATGAGTGTTGAAACCCTTATGAGAGAAAAGTGGGAAAGGTATATTTACCGGAAAGCTTCCCCCGAGGTAGACGTCATGTTTCGGGGTCGCCAGCATGCCGGGAAGGCCCTCCAGCCGGCGCTCCGTGCTCGGCGTGAGAACGGTCTCGCCGCTCGCGCCGCCCTCGGCTTCACTTCTGTTACCGCCGTTCTGGAAATGTTATAAAAGTCAAGCCACGATCGTAGTACACTCGTAGCTCAGAGAACATTACTTGAGCCCTTCACCATACAATTTGATGGATTTTGGCTAAAAATTGTAAGGAAATGACTGGTGTTACAGAGCTCAAGCTTTGTCTGAAATATACAGCTGACATTAATGAATGATTGATTATATAGACGTTACGAAACTTGTTCACCCATTTCCAGGCTCTGCAAATTTAGATGTGCTACCACAAAATAAATCGTAGTTTTATATTGTATACCAATGAGGGATTAATTTATAATCGAATAATATTTTTAACGAATTCAAATGATTTTATACCATATTGCATATTCAGTAAGGTCGAATACTAGTGTACACTTTATGGGGTTGCTATATGCACCAGCACCATGCCTGGAATAGGGTTAATCAACGCTTTGTATAGGTATATTTGAAATGTTTTCGCTATGGTGAAACTCTGTATTCAGCTAATTTGAAGAATCAAAACAACTCGGACGATCAAGCGAAGTCAGCCTACGACAAGCAAGGCTCTAAGAGTTCATAACCAGATGAGAGTGGGCGGGGTTTATGGATTGTTGAAATGAACAAAATAAAATTTTCTATGACGCAACGAGGGAAAAACATATTTAAAAAATATTAATGCTTTGCCTTTTGGATGTAATCGATCATGCAAATGTTAATACTTAGATTGTATTTCCCCAGACCGAAACAACTTTTAAAAGAAACAACTTGATTTTAGTTTTATTCAACAGTCACACTCTTAAAGGCCATAATTATTGTCAAACGCGCGGACTCTCGCCATTGAACTATTCTTTCTGTCGTCAACCTATACCGTGTGACAGGAAGAAGTGATTAAAACGATAGATTCAGAGTGCGTTAGACAATAAGGCCTCAAATTGTCACGCGAACTCCGCAAAAACGCTCCGTACAAAATGGTGGCAAATGGCGACGTCATCGACTTTCATGTGCTGCCAACATCTCTGTTCTCTATGAATTATTATGATTCTTTCTTCTATTATTATTGTTCAATACGTCAAAGCATTTTCATTGTGAATCATGAAAGATAATTAAATGATGACTACTTTTCATATACAATCCGGGAAAATACCGCTTATTTATATAATATCTGATATAAAATCTTGCACTAGTAATACTTATACTATACAGATACATAGGAAAGTTTTTAAACAGAGACAAGATATTGTAATTATTATGAATTATAATAGAGTCCAATGATATCACAGCTTACTTTGTTTAGTCTAACCGTGTTACCTTCCTGATCCTAAGCGAATCCAACTAACAAAAACATGAAACCCTCTAAAGTGCTCTATGTATCAGCACCATCACCTTTAATCATTGATTCCACTTATGATTAGCCGAAAGAGTGATGAGATACTCGATTTAATCTGCTTTTTTGAGATATAGGCAGATTGCGTCATCAAGCTATGTCGTGCTAGTAGTACCGCTTTTACTATATACTAGCAGGTAGTACCTATACTATACTAACTAGTAGGTGTTCAGAATATGTAAACACTAGTCCATTGTTATAGGCACGTTTAGATTTGATTGTTCGTGATAGTACTCTTAGTATTTAGATTACCTTGGGGATGAAAAGTGGAAGTTTGCGGCCGTATGACCGTAGCCTCGCATTGTAAACACGAAGTCCCGACGTCGGCCCACTTTCTGCTCCCCGCTCGGCCTCATTTCCCGCCTCCTCCCGCCCATTGCGGCTTTGACCCTCTGTTGACAAAAAAACATCTTCAAGTAAAACAATTGAAAAGATAGTACCTAACTCGAAGGCAGAAAATTGCTCTATAAGCTTTTGCAAAGGTGCGTAACGATTAACGGATCAAGAAATTTATTATTACCGTATTGTCTGTTCTATATGGGATGTGATTTAGTTTTGCGTTAAATCGTATTAAAAAATCCAGAAAAATAATTGGAATCAAGATCAGTGGTCTGAAGTATACTTAGATTATAATGTTGCTGTGATATCGGTGATTTGATTACCACTTAATCTAAATAGTCACGCTATGAGATAAATATAATAATTAGGTAGTTGCCTTATTTCATAAAACGTAAGTTTTCGGATAGTGTTCGGTTGCATCAAGAGGCTACATTTCGGGGCTAATAAAATCAATAAGTACTTTTTTTTTCATTCTAATTTCAAAGTACATATGTGTTCTCAAATCTCACTAATATTATAAATGCGAAAGTTTGTATGTCTGTTTGTTTGTTACTTCATCACGTCCAAACCACTGAGCCGAGTCAGATGAAACTCGGTATACATATAGTTTAGGTCCCGGAGTAGGACATAGGATAGTTTCTATTCCGGAAAATAACATAGTTCCCGCGGGATAGCGATAAACGAATTTTGCGCAGACCAAGAAATTATATGTTAAGCAAAATGACCTTCAAAAAAAAAGTTTTTAGTAAAAATCACAAAAAGTATGTTGGTTTTTCTGATCAGGAAAGAAGAAGCCTGGCATGAGAATATTAAGGGTAATATTTTTCTGATACACACTACGCTCCATCTCTCTCGATTGGAGCGGCGAGCTTGATGAATTTGCCATAAACTTAATAAGTATGTGACTACGAGATGTGATGAGCACATTGTTTATGTGCGCGGGAATTAAATAATGATACGAACGCAAGGTCCGACACTGTAGGTAGGTAGGTACCTACCTGAGAGAAACCCCGTGTTGACATTGCATTGAGACGTTTGTGTGAAATGATAAGATAAGGAATATTTACACAGTTATCATTATCAAGTTGAATGAGAACATAGCGGTATCAACGACTTCCAAAGCAAATGCACAGACGGGCTGAGAGCATGAATGGTTCAATGTAGTTAAAATATTACGATATGGATATTGCTCATAACGAAATTCATGTAAGCCATGGCTGGTAAAGATCAATAGTTTCGGTCCATCTCCTCTAGTATCGTCATATACATTTCTGGAGGATAATCACAAGCAAAATCTTATAGTAGGTATACATCTGAAATTGCATGCCAGACTTGTAAAAAAAAAACAAAAGAAATTCCGACTTCATTAAATAAAAACAAAGCAATCCGAAGTCAATTAAAACGCAGCAATGGGTGAATGATGTAGACGTAGTGGGATAAATGTATCTAAAATCGAAAGAAGAAAAAGCAATAGCGCATTTGTGTACAGCGTCAAGCGTACACGCACCGGAGCCATCGGCGCCGGCGGTTAGCGGGGTGAACCTGTCGCAGAAGGAACGGAACGCGCGGCGCAGGCGGGCGGCCATGCCTTCGGCCCGCGGAGACTGCTTGGACCCTTTAACAAACACCAGCCCTTACGAATCGACACCACGCCACAACCATTCTTACTATCCTGATTGACCAGTTTTTACGAAATAGGCCCCTACTTGTACTCTGCATTATTAGACTACACACAAATACAAATTCTAAGTCAATCCGAACACTGAAATGAATGTACTAACATTAAATAAAAGGGAAGTTAAATTTTAACTTTTACTGCTACTATTTCAACTAAATTATTCGACTTTGCAAATAAGATTATTTTTAACATATTTAGCTTTAACATATTTAGCAACATATACTAAACAATAAAAAGTAGTGAAGGTAACGTTATGCGTGAGTCCACAAACTATGTAACTCAACTCAACATCACTGACTACTTAATACCAAATTCTTTCAAATTTATAAACTTAAATGCTCAAAGTATACCTAAAATAATAAGCTTGAATTTCCTATAAGAAAAATCAAGGTCTAATTTAAAATTAAGACAATCAAGATAGTAATGAAGTTCTTAATGAAAGTCTACGGATGCATACAAATACCAAACCAACACTATGTTATTCAACATCGCGAGCGTGAGAACACCGCTTTGGAGAATGTTAACAGACCCAGGAAGCTTGAACGGACTTAACCTAAGATTTAGATGTTGTACAAATAGTTACTAACAGTATATGTTTTCATTACTTATTGTGCTAATATTTTACCAGGTAACGTATGTACTGTGTTACCATGAAACTAATCAGAGCGGCCAACATTTCATTATTAATGCGCTCTAGAGTACATAACATAAAAAGATACTTGTTGGGCATATTTCATGCTGCATTAATATTTGAAAGAGTATCTGCTATAAACAAAGCTTTATGTATAAGTATGTATTAAGAGAACGTATTTTTTATCGCGTCAATAACAAGAAATTGCCATATGATACCGGTGAGACGTCCCATAGCTTGAATGACGTTAGTAACGCTAATTCATCGTAATCTAAGCCACCCACGACGTGTAGTGAAATGAGATATTCTTACTGAATGCTTGAGTAGACAAGGAGGGCGCAATTATGGTCAGCTGAAAGCTCCGAGAGAAAACCGACGCTTAGCAGATGATTCATGGTAATACATAATGAATATTTTGAGAACGTTATTTTAGCTGCTCAGAGCATAACTCCAAAAGTAGCGGTGTTCTCACTAACGCCAAATGCATCGCCCCAAGGCCCATGCACGGCTTTTATCATATCGCATACTAAGTATTTCGAGTCTAAACGAACAGCGCAGTTAGGTGCAAGGTGGCGCTTTTGAAGCGCCGTGTTCGGCCTTAAATGATAAACCAAATCAAATCTTATCACAAGTTAATAGAACATGTATTCTAATTAATCAAGATAAAAAAACTCGGTAGTATACCTTGCTGTATTTGAAACCGTTAATAAGACAAGACGAGTTATCACAATTACCGATAGGTTGCTGTTTTTGTTAATCGGGTGGCACTGACCTGCTCCCGCAGCAAGTTC
This sequence comes from Choristoneura fumiferana, assembly GCF_025370935.1. Lineage (NCBI taxonomy): Eukaryota > Metazoa > Arthropoda > Insecta > Lepidoptera > Tortricidae > Choristoneura > Choristoneura fumiferana. The sequence continues at coordinate 12,233,479 of NC_133472.1, forward strand.
GGCAACGGCAACGCAGAATGCCTCAAAATCAACGGCGTCGGTAGTGGGCGGCAAGTATCTCTCAGCGACCTCGCGGGGGACTCTGGTGGCTTCTTGCAGCGCCTGGATCGCCTTGAGCCGGGAGAGCCGGGCATCGCGGCCGCCGGCGGCGTCGTAATACCGCTTCAGGCGCAGGATGGTGTGCCCTAACATGTGCCGCGGGTGAGTCAGGTTGCGGCCGCGCAGCACTTCTCCGGCGCAGTCCAGCGCTGAGGAGATGTCATGGAATGCGGGTAATCCTCTCCGCTCAACGGCTTCTTTCAACGTCGCCCTGGCCCGCGATAGCTCTATATACTCTCTGTAAATAAGTTTGCATGGTTAATTCCGTAAGTTTTTTTTCGCATCCTAGTCGTTCGCTTGGCTGGCATAAAATAAGTTTAACATAAATTCGCGTCGTCCATTCGCTATAGATCTAGTCACACGGTCGCACAGCATTTGGTAATGGTAACTCACTGGTCGGTTATGGTCTCCTGGCCGATGGCCTGCTGGCGCGAGTACGGGCGCATGACGAGCAGCAGCAGCTTGGGCGTAGCGGCCAGGAGAGCGGCTTCCACGCTGGCCGCGACAGCACGTGTCTCGCTATCCAAAACAAACAGGAGCGCTCGGGCTACATTCTTCGCTTGGAACTCTGCCTCCATCAGCTCCGTCGACCAATCGTCCACTTGCTGGGGACAAAAACAGTAAGCTTTTGCGGTTCTACATGTACCTAAATATTAGGGCTGTACAGACGGAAAGCATTCCAACTGCAACGTAACTGCTAAATGCCGACTGTACCTATTACACTTTTCTGGCTGCGATTGAAACGTATGGGCAGTAGGCCGTTGCAGTTACGTCAGTTTGTACAGGTACTTTTACTAGTTTGTTTGTTGTAGTGAATCAAATAATGTTTACTAGATCAAATAATGAATAGGAAACTTTTAACTTGAGATAAGGATACGGTAAATGTTTCGCCTATTTACCCGGAAAACAGATGAGTCAAAGATATTTTGTAAGAACGTCATATTATCTTTTGTCTAAATTATGCGTAGTAAGTATTCTTATTTTCTAAATCGGCAAGTAGTCAAATACTTTTCAAAACTTATGTAGATTAAATAGATATTTGTGAACACCTATTTTCGTATTGCGCGTGTTATATAAACTTTACTTTTCAAAATCTGTTTTTAATTTTGTAGACGATTCCTTTTGAAAGGCGTACGACAGTACGGATTTTAAGCTAATTTTACGGCGTTCAAAACGAGTCTATTCGATGGTATTCCATGTTACTTTATTTACAATGTAACAACCTTTCCGCGCATGTTAGAGAAAATCATATTTCCATCGAGTTTAGAATAGTAATAACATATTATTATATCCTTCAAGGTGAACAACTGCGTTAAAATTGAAGTAGATTCCTAATAGGGGTTCTAGCTTATTTGGGTATGGTGTGGTGCCGAAATGCGTAGTTCTATTTTTTCTTAATTAATAATGAGAATCAAGCGACTCATAGTAGGTAACTGTAGCTGATCAATCTTTTTACGACATAAAATAAAATACTTTATAGAAAATGCATGAAAAATACATACTACGCGTTTTACTATATTGAAAAAACATACATACGCTCTAAAACATAACCCTCCTTCGGGCGGTCGGGTAAAAATCATTAAAATACTTGTATTTTGAAGTGATACAGATGGTTATGTATGATTTAATTAAGGTACGTAGCGTACGTGCAAGTAAAACGTTACACCATTTAGAGACCAAAGTTAAACCAAGTTCAGTTATCATTTATAAAATTAAATTAGCTTATAAAGAGAGCTTGTCATCGGGGGCGTTTGTCAGAAAATTTGTGCAATAGTCAATAAGTAGGTACATACAATTGTATCATTACATTATACTGGTATATAGTCCCAGAAAGTAAGCATCCAGTCTTAACTTAGTAAGTGATAAGTGAAACAAACGTGATTAAGTTTATAATGTTTTTATCACATTCCAATGAAAACTATTACCCAATTGTCAAGATAAAAGGCTTTATTAGTAGTTGCGTTATGAAGGAAACGTAGTAGATAGAACAGGTCAACACAAATCTAATCTGAATTCGAGCGTAGGCACCTTAGGCACATACATGTATTTGTTGAACAATTTTTAATATACTCTTTATCTCTCTCGCTTCAGTAATCTTGGTACAAAACATTTGGATACTTTCTAAGTACATACCCACCTAGGCTAACATTGCGATGATGGTTGGTCAATTCAAATTATTAGCGTTACAAATTATCAACTTATGCTGTCCACTGATTAATTCTAAAAACATTTTTTTTTATCTTCCTACGGTTATGCTAATTAAATAGTTTTAATCAATCCCACGCTGATTTCCAGTTAACATTAAATTATGTCGTCTAAAACGCAAAAAACAGTTAAATAATTTAGTGCCAGAATTGGCATTGTTCATATTTTACCAATGTACCCTGATTCGAAAACCATTTCGAGGGATAGGGTTCTAGAACAATTGTGTCCGATTCTGATCCAAAAATACTTAAGGGTTACGAATATATAGGCAGAAATATATTTGACCTTAGTTTGGCCTTCGTATTTTTATTAACCCGAAAGTAAATCCATAAGTATCTAGGTTGATAAATATATGGTATCTGTCACGCAGGGCCCGTATTACGAAGTGCAAAATGAACTTCGATTTTCGAATATCGTAGTACCCCCGCAGGTCGCAGGCAGATATTGATGTCAGTCAGTTGTCACATTAGCCAAAGAGTAGGTATTGACATAAAAAACAGAATGTACTCTAGCACTTTTCTGCCTAATGAGTAATTAATTGAAAAGAAAAATTCATAAAAACATCATCATCATCATCATCCCAGCCTATATACGTCCCACTGCTGGGCACAGGCCTCCTCTCAGGACAAGAGGGCTTGGGCCATAGTTCCCACGTGGGCCCAGTGCGGATTGGGAACTTCGCACGCACCATTGAATCGCTTCGCAGGTTTGTTCAGGTTTCCTCACGATGTTTTCCTTCACCGCAAAGCTCGTGGTAAATTTCAAATGTACATTAAAACATAATATTATGTAAATGAAAGAGATGTCATTATGATTATGAACCTGAAGAGAATAAGTCCATACTCGCGCTTATTACAATATAACTACCGACGTAGAAAGATCGTTCAGTTCGTTGAAATAGATGTTTAAAGAAAGAGGCCGTAGCTTAACTGTTCCAAATATACATGAGTTAAAATAAAATTTTATCATAGTTTGTATACAATTCGCAGAGAGGTACCATCAGCTAAATAAGTGGTCTATCAATTTTTAAACAAGTTCCTATCAAATGAATATGTCGCTAAAGTCGAACTTTCAAGTTGACAAACGTCTCTTGGCATTATTGTTTTATGACATGCAAGCGATTATCAACTTTAGGGTGGTAGACCATATATTTGGCTGATGGTACCTAGTTATTCAATAGGCATAATATGATTCTTTTCAGACTAACATATCTGTTTATCTGTGCTCTTTCTCGAATCAATATCCGATTAAATGTGACACGGACAGTTAGACAGTTAGCATCTATTGACATTGACAACTAGCTCGTTTTTTTTTAAATACTATTTTACATGGCCTTTCACTTGGTTTCAGCCGCCATGTGTAATTTACGAGACGTGTCTGTTATTTTCAAAGATTATTTAAATTTAGCTATGCCATTTTATGCCAAGGTATTCAAAGTAGTATATTCAAATTATCTATATTTTAAGAAAATAAGATGAAAAAGAGTCGTAAAAAAAGTAATCAATGCCAATTAAGGTTGAGCAAGAAATCTCACGATTAGGGCTACCCGAGGTTTTCATCGATTATTGACAAGTTTTAAATTGTATCTCCTACTTTTGCACTACAGATAGAATTATAAGTCAAACGGCTATCGGTTCTTCAATCTTTTATCTCCATTTTTGTCTACCGGATTTTGAAAAAAAAATGAATACTTCATTTTGTATGATTTTTTTTAAACATTATCTGAAAAAAAAAAAAAAAAAAAAAACACTTATTTCGTATATCTCTATTGACTTGAAAGATCTAACATATACGAAATCTACATATTTGGGTTCCGTCTTTGACGTTTCTAAAAACTGGTTGAGGGTTTTCATTTGAAACTAATTAACACAAAAGTTATGGTCAGAAAACCAGTTCTTTGGCCTAAAATTGTTCCACTTTGATGCCAAATATGTCGAAAACAATGAATTTTGAAGTAAATATGGGATACTTCATTGCGTAAAGCCGTTGTTGTTAATATAAGAAGCTACAAAAATCATTACAAAACTCAGAAATTCAGATCGAAGGTCATTGGGGCATGGGATCCCCTTAATCGCGTATATTTTACCAATTAGCCTACCTATTACGATCACGATCTTTAATTTGTGATCCATTTCATAAAAAAATCCTTTGAATCGTGATATAAGATGACAGATATTCTATCTTGAGTGGGTCCCAAATTAAAGATCGTGACCTTACGTTGCATATCAAACAGAAAACTATTTCTGGAACAGAACTATCTGGGACCACGAATAATTTAGTGGATCTCTGTAGATTATTATTATATCATTGACATTCATTTTGACCTCTTATTCCGTCAAAATATCACTGTTGATGACATTGTTGGTAAAATGGATTAAAAAGGAAGGGTGGACTGGTCAGCGATCAACAATCTGTTTTGTTACATTGTTGTGTGAACTGCTCAATCAACGAAGAGTAATTGCAAATAATGCGCCCATGCTTTAATAGAAACACCATAACATCCTTAAGTTTTATTCAAATCGTGTGTTATAAGTATATTGTAGAGCCACACGTAATGGATGGAATACATTAATAAAAGTAATAATTGTTAGCGTTTGTGTAACTTACAGGATTGAAATAGGAGATGCCCATCTTCTTCAGCTTAGGTATCGCGATCTCCGTCCGCCAAGTGGTGGGGTTGCAAGACCCTCCGAGGAACACCTCGCACGTGGGCGACGACGCCTCGCTGCCTGCGCAACATCACACCTCAATAACCAGATCACCTTTATAAAGAATATCATTATAGAATAATTAATTAAAAAAAAATGCTCAATAGCTACTTCTGAACTGACACAAAAATTCAATGAAATAATTAATTACGTGCTACTCATTTCCTATGCTTCATTGAATAAATAATGAACACAGTTACTTATGAATGAATGTAACAAACAGATGAGCTGACCCTATTTTCTAGAGATGGGTTTGCGGCACGCAAAAGAAGTACAGTTAATTGTTAACAATTGTACTGCGGTCGAACACGCAATGGCGTGTGAGCTAGAACCGCAGTTAGCTGCAAATGAGAAATACCTCGACACTGAACACTAAACGAACTCACTACAATTTGATGTAGAGCCAGCAATCAACCATCATCGATCGATCACCAATCGAACCGTGCTATATTTTACTTTGATAACGTTATTATTGACTGGGGCAAGGTTAGATCGAGCTGCGGGAGAGCAAGAGGTTCCATTTATAGTAAGTAGCGAGTGTAGTTCATGATTTAGAAAGCACCGCGGTCAGGTCAGGTGAGCGGCGTAGTTCGACGGTTCGTTCAACCTGCCCACTCATCGTTCATGATTGATGAGCATCGACTGCGTGGGTGCAACTTGTCGGTGGATCCTCGTACAAACACACGCCTACTTTCAAATGGATGAGTCGATAAGAACTTATAAAGTGCTCTCGAGATACGATGCCAGCTTTCTTAAGTTCCAAATTAGGCCACGAACAGCTCCAAGATAGTAATTGTGACGAGAGATATTGTGTTGTTGCCAGTATAGATCTGAGAAGATTAAAATAGAATAGACACTTATGGCACAGACCACGTGTGGAATGAGATTTGTACTGTCATTAGAATCTCGAGTATAATACAACTCCTTAATATAAAAGAATCCAAAACAATATTTAAAATATGTATATTAAGTTATGTATGAGTATGATGAATTGATGAGAAAAAACGACATTTATTTAAATATCGACTTCAAAGCCACCTGATGCTTGTGCGAGACGACGTGCGACACTTTGCTCATGCACAAACAAACACAAAGAAATGTCTAACTATCGTAATACAGGACGCAAACACAAACAACGTACAAAGTAAACAAATATTAAGCGCAAAAATTCTAATAATCTTGTCCATTCATGATTTTACTACGAGACACAAAACTTTGCCAAACAACACCAAATTTCATTTCAAGACCCTACCAAAGCCAAAATGAAAACAAAAAAACTGACTGCACTGAACATTTTCGCCCTGCGTTGATCCGAATATAAAGTCCATGAACTGACACAGGTTCACCGCGAACTATTAAATAATACAACACAAACATCTGCCAAAGTGCCTCACTTTGCAGTATAGGTATTAGAGACGGGAGACACTTCGTAGGCGTATGAGAAAACTATGTTTTGTTTATTTTTGAAACGAAGGAGAGGTTTATTTACGCACGGACCGCGATAGTGTACTGGTTGTCGTGGAGCACTGCAAGTTTTCATTTATAATGTGAATATGTAGAAAAAAATGAGACGCACAAGGCACGATCATGGTGGTCGGCGGCATGGCTGCGGCTAGCGGCGTGCTGGGCTCGCGCCGGTGCACGCTCTCCACCGGACGGTCGGCGAACAACTGACTGAACTGGCGTTCACGGCATTTCTACTCGCAACTGCTAGCCAATTCCGCATTATAAAGTATTCCGTTATTTCTAAAGCACCACAAAGACAATCATTATATTGATTGAATATAAGCTCATCTGTAGAAACAGTTATTTTATCGGATTCGTCCGTGAACAAAACTAGTGTGTCACGCACCCAATCCTTGATGATATATAATTAAAAATTAATTAAAAATAGAGTGACTTCAGTACACATTGAACGCTATTATTGTTCAATACATAGCTTCATTTGATATTTCAAATAATAGTAAGTACCTACCTATTTAATTTTAAAAACCAAGTATTTTTTTAGTAAATAATTTTAACTGACTTTTGCGCCCAAAAGCAGGATCAGGGAGTATTCATTAATTACGTAAGGGGTTTTTAGTAGGGAAAGGAGGGTTTAAAAAGATCGATAGAATCTTGTAATTGTGTTTTGCAAGCGGCTATAGATGATATATATCATCTACATTTCTATTTTTAATTTATATTTTTTTCAATTATAAAGTAACACACACTGAAAAAAAAAGGGTAGCTGAACTAGTTTGGCTACTTGACGTTTACCCATAATTTACTAATTAGGAAACAAGATTATGCTAATATTCCAAAGACATCACCTAACTTTTATCTACTAGTAGGCCTTAGTTTTGTGACTCAAGTTATGTTACAAGCAACAATTTTTTTTGTTACTGTTTGCAAATCTTTATTTTCAGTGCATCCTCTGCTAACGATAGCATTTTTAAGAAAACTAGATGATATCTTACGTAAGAAACCCCTTTCTTACATAAAATTTATCCTCATAAATACGAGAAATCTTTTTTGTCCACACATGAGGCCGGCCGGGTCAAAAATGTCCAAAAAACCGTCCTTACGTGATTAATGAATAACCCTTTCGTTTTCACCGTAATTTATATAGGTATGGCCAGTTTCATGATCCCTGATATAGCAAAAATGGCTTGGTGGGACGATTTTGATAAATTAAATATCGTTTGATTCGTCTTCACAGCACCGCATTTCAAACAGCGACTACAAAAGATTTTCCATACATAAAGCAATGTTTCCACCAATAATGTGCGAGGATATATTGCGAGGGATGTGTTTTTTTATTAACCAACAGGAACGCTTAATTTGCTCCAACAGCACATCTCTAGTGGAAAAAGCTGAGCGGAGCGAGGCGAGGTAAATGAAGCGTTTCTATTGGTTAATGAAAAAATATTCATCGCAACACATCCTCGAACATCTCTGGTGAAAACGCTGCTTAACAGAACTTTTTTAGGGTTCCGTAGCCAAAATGGGAAAACCGGACCCTTATAGTTTCGCCATGTCTGTCTGTCTGTCTGTCCGTCCGTCCGCGGCTTTGTTCAGGGACTATCAATGCTAGAAAGCTGTAATTTTGCACGGATATATATGTAAACTATGCCGACCAAATGGTACAATATATAAAAAAAATTTTTTTAGGGTACTTTCCACACACGTAAAGTGGGGGGTGTTTTTTTTTCTCATCCAACCCTTATAGTGTGGGGTATCGTTGGATAGGTCTTTTAAAATCATCAGGGGTTTGCTAAGACGAAATTCAGGATGATAGTAAGTATATCAAACTTTCAAGGAAAACTATAACGACAAAGTTTGCTTGAGAATTATTAGTAGTTTTACTCTTAAATAGCTGCCTAAGGTATAAAATATACCTAAACTTGAAAGATTCCGTATAAAATATGAAATCCTTAGAAAAATATTACTTAATTTTTTCGTAATTGCTACGGAACCCTATTTTTTCGTTTTATATAGTAGGTAGTCCCTTGAACAAATACAGTGACAGAGCATACGACACAGTTTCACGTTGATTTGCGTATACTTCCGGGTGATAAGGAAGCTTGCGCGCGTTGTTGTCACGGTGTTTCTAGTGCAGTGTAAACGGTAATGAATGGTTTGTTTTGCGATCTTCGACGTCCAAAAACGTGGGCGATTGCGACTCTGAGCGCGGCGCATCGCGACGCGACACTTCCGTAGTCCGATTATAGCCTGCGCGGAAGAACCTAGAGGCCGCGCTCTGCCTGGTGTTTACTCTGACTATAACAATGTTTACATCTTTTATCTACCTAATCGAAAATGGCGAAAATGCTATTTTCTAAGTTGCAAATTGTAATTAAGTGGTCATAGAGACTCCATATCGGTTATTTTTTAACGGCTTAGTGACATTTATTTAATATTTTAAATATTTGGGGTTTTAATTATTTTGTATTTCTCTCTTTGGTATTTCTAGTTTCCAATGACAAGCAAGACTTTTTTTTAATGTACATTTAATTTAATTGAACACAATAGTAACTACCTGTACCTATTATTACGTATTACTCAGATGCTATGGGAGATTGACGCAAATCGGACGCATCATCATAGTTGCGAGTGCAAAATCCATCTGAACGTGGAGCGATTGCATAAGTAGGATAAAACAATAAAACAGATACGTAATCAGCGATGATCATACACCCTTAGAATGTATTGTTGTTATGATCGGAGTATTTCGCCATCTCCGCATTGATAGCGTTCAGATCGGTGTACCTACTTGATCGATCCAAGGACACACCGAGTCTCTCTATGGGACGCGTACAGAATAGCAAGAGCTAGCAATAACAAGGCGATTGCAATAACGAGACTGTCTCACGCTTACGTACAATGCTTGCGCTCTAAACGGATGGACAAGAAAGTTTGACTACGTTAGGTAAGTTAGGTACCAGGTATTTGCTTTATCAGCTACAGAAAGAAAATATACGTGAGCCAGTTAAAATTAGCCCATCATTGCAGTCTGATGAAACACATTGACCTATTTGCTATTCAATAGATGGACTCAGGCGTAGAATCCCTAAACTGAAGGGAGGGCGATTGGGTCGGGTTGTTTGTGCGTACTATCGGCACGGTGTAACCGATAGCCGTGGACGACAGACGCAACGTGGGCCGCAGTGAACTCGCCGGCCACACGCCGAGGCCACGCCGCTGGGACTGGGACTGCCGGGTATTTCGGGATTGGTACCGTGCGGAAAGTTTGCTCACTACATTTGTTTGATCGCGACTGTCTCCGATTGACCTTCCGCAACACACTTTATGGAAACTTCACATCCTCACAAGCCGAAGACTAATAACATTATTTACTGAGGAAGTCTATTTACGATCGAGCATGAACTCACTCCGTCGATTCTGTGTTCAGCTGTAAAATGTTTATGACCAATTTGCGAACTTGAATTACCGACTTGTGATTGTTTGAAAGGAAGGAAGTTCAATTTACTACAGCAATGTAAAAATAACTTAACATGTACACAGTGAGAAACATTCTCCAACTTACAAACGGCTTAATATTCTGCGTTTATTTATTATTATTACGTTTAATTGGCAGCACAAATAATAAATTTTAAATAATGTAAAATTCTCTAGGAATCTAATATTTGACTAGTGAGCCAAATATTATCCGGAACCTTAAGCCAAGAAATTATTATAACACGATAGATTAGTGTCTGTTTAACTATTGCTTACCGTTGCTGGGTCGGCATAATGTTTCCTTGTTTCTGAAATCCTTTTCTACGTTGTTCCATATCGGTGACTCCAGTTTGTTTGGACTCCTGCGAATGAAAACTGAAATTAGAAACAAAACACTAACTGGTTATTGCGAAATTAATTATTTCCTTTTAGAGCAATACGTCATTACATTAGGTCAGTCAATTAATTGAGTCACTCGTTACACTGTTTGAAAAAAGTGAGTGTATCTAATCTAACCTAGTATACTGTGTGGTTGTAAGTGTTGTCAGATAAAATGTAGTATTTTGTGAAGAAATTCATGATGTCATGACTTTTTATGTGTATTATATTAAAATATTACACGTTTCATGTAGCATTTTAGACAATTTTAAACATGTATTGCATTGCATGTAATTCGCTTTTACCAGAAACGATTAGCCGGCGCGGGTGAGCACAAGGTGACAAAATTGCATTTGTCTTGTGCCGGTGCAAGACAACATATCTCAGCGTGTGACACTCATAGGTCAACGCACGCGATGATATTAGGGTGGCCATGCGACATGGCCATTGCACTCATCAGGATTTTAAAGGTCAATCCCGAAAGGTGTAGTAATTTGTATATAATTAAAACAAAGTTAAAAGCAGGTTTATGAATACTAATAGTTCTAATCGAGTCACTCTAAAAGATGTGTTTTTGTTCATGTGGATATTCCACTATATCATCAAGTTTAAGTTTTTGGCAAAACTGGTAATAGTATGGCATTGCCTATTTGTTGGTATTATAATATTAATATTAACACCATCTCTTATTAAGACAAAATCTATACAACCCACGAAGGTGATACTACTGTTTTCTATATCAGTCGTAAACCAAATCAAAATCTATATGAACTTCAAAACATGTAGCCGGAAATAAAGATTCTTGCGAAGTTGTGAGTCATCGTCAAGTCCTACCATGAATATTACTCGACCGAAATTAAAACAGGAAAGTACCGTTAGTAAAGCAGTACTTATCGATGATTTATTTACTTGATATCAGAATCATGCCATAGAGATTATTGTTATTACAAAATAGTTTTTGTATTATTTACTTTAATCTGATGCTATATTTAAGGACCATTTCCTTAGAGTTCTATGAAAAATTTAATTCTCTACAGAAAACATACACTTTGAAATTTGATCAACAATTAAGTAAACTCCAATTCATTAGAATCTGACAATCCTGTAGACACTTCCAGCCTACTAATATAAACACCGGACTGCCTAAGGCTTTGTGATGTGACTATTATTCTTTTTTGATTCCTTTTAGATGATAATTGCAACAACAGGGACATATATAATCAAGTGTGCCCACGATAGGGCGTCTTAAATATGTAGAAAATTGACAGATTCTATTGAATTGTACTTTACTTCGTTCGTCATTGTTCATTCATTATCTGCAAACGCTACCATTGTTAATTGCCATTTCTACACTTGGACAAAATTAACGTTTAAGTTAATTCCTAGTTTAATTACGGCTTTGCAGTACTACATTGAGATAAACCGTCCCGAAGCATGAATGAGGCAAAAAAAAAAAACAAAAAAAAGAGATTACGTTTCGATGACGTTTCGATGTGTGTGTGTGTGTGTGTGTGTGTGTGTGTGTGTGTGTGTGCGTGCGTGCGTGCGTGCGTGCGTGCGTGCGTGCGTGCGTGCGTGCGTGCGTGCGTGCGTGCGTGTGTGTGTGTGTGTGTGTGTGTCAATCCCATACAAAAATCATTTTTTGTATGGGATCCCCCCTCAAAAATTTATTTTATTTTAATTTAATCATTTATTTTTAAATTAATTATACAACCAAAGATTCTGTGAATATTTCAAGCATCTACCTGTTGTGTTGCCCTTATTCATATCAAGCAAAAAAACGGCAAAACAATCACGTTTGTTGTAAGGGACACCCCCTTAAATATTTATTTTATTCTGTTTTTAGTATTTGTATTATTATAGCGCCCACAGCATATTCTGTGAAAATTTGAAGTGTATACTATTACGACTCAAGAGATAGAGCCCTGTGACAGACGGACAGACAGACAGAGAGACAGACAGACAGCGGAGTCTCAGTAATAGGGTTCCGTTGGCACCCTTTGAGTACGGAACCCTAAAAAGTACAACTTTGGACTGCACATCAATATAAAACCAGTAATACACATAAATAAAATTGAATGCCAAAATGAATTGATAAGTTTGGTAACCCTAGTCAAAGTCAACCGCGTGGTTCAAGATCGAGTCGTTTTAACGTCAAAGGACAACGGGGGCACAATTTATGTAGGACTTCATTGCATTCTTTTTTTTTTTATTCGACTGGATGGCAAACGAGCAAGTGGGTCTCCTGATGGTAAGAGATCACCACCGCCCATAAACATCTGCAACACCAGGGGTATTTTGTATACAGTCTTATTCTTATTAAATAAAAGCAAGTTAAATAAAAGCTTGTAAAAAATGCCAACAATAACGTACCATAAGCCAAATAATAATATGTGATAGACCCTAAAGTTGATTATTGTTTGCATGTCATAAAACAAAAATGTCCATAAGACACGTTAACTTAAAAGTTCGACTTTTACACATTTTACAAATATATGAAATACATTTTACAAATATATGAAATATATGAAGACTGTTCTGTAAAAATTGATACTCTTTATTTGGCCGACCGTACAAGAGGTTTCTTAATTGAAATTTAAGGAGATACTTACGGCTTTAATTTTATATTACTCAGCGTATTGGCTAGACAAAACATTATATTTACACCGACCGATTGCATTCAAACAATATGGGAAAATGGTCGCAAACCTCGTCTCGAACGATTATTTAGAAAGTAACTTTGGCATTTGCGGCATTTGTCTAAGAGTTGGACATTGATTTAGGAACAACAACCGACTGAAACTGTTCAGCAGCGGCACCCTGTTGCTTGTTACTGGTATAATATGGTGTAGTGTAGAAAGCGACATTTTCGCGACAGTGACACAGCGTAACAATCTCATTGCACTAGTTACCATGCATAGAATAGAATGGAGCGAAAAAATTCGAGTTCGGGTTGACTAGAATGGAACCGACGAGATGAAATCGATATAAGACTGCTTCTATGGAGATCCGGCTTTACAGTTACATTGTGGGTTGTATTATCTATACACAGTAAGTATAAACGTACCTAGTACAAAGTCCTTCGGCCGTCTAACCGTTTATATGTATGTTTTTGTGTACCTATGTATGTATGCTTAGATTTAGCTTTTAAAGTACGCAACGCAAACTAATGCAGTTTTCATCAATAGATAGAGTGATTCCAGGGGAAGGTTTATATGTATATACAACGTGTGACTTCCATAAGAACATATTAAGGCATGAAAGCATAAGCCCTATTGAACTCTCCTAGTAATCGTAATTGTTATATTTTAAGATAAAACGGTTCTCAATAGTTGAAGCTATTATTAAATTAAAATAAATGTTCTTATGGATGTCACACGTTGTGTAAAGCTAGCTAAGGTGCCACAGCACCGAGCGGGTGTAGTTATGGGGAATTGGAGGTGAAAAATGTTAAATTACCGCCTTTGATTATCGACTGTTCGTTCTTATTTTTTCGAATGATGCCAAGTTGGGAAGTTTCGCTAGTAATACATTAAAAAAAATTTACTCACTGTCTGACTTGCCGCGAGAGCCGACGCAGCTCTGCGGCGAACACGCAGGCTTCGCCGAACGTGAGTATGAGAGTTTTGCGCCGCGCACATTTGCTCGCGCAAACCAACATCTCGAATACTAGAACAAGAGATATTCATTAAAATAAAGTAAGAAATATAACACAGGGAAATATTTTTAAAGCTGTACATAATACACCGATTACTGGATATATGATTCTTTAAAGGCATACCCAGTTACATTGCTCAAAAGTGAATTTATTTATTTATTCTGCCTATTCAATTACATAGTGTAAGGCTAGTGTAAGGTGAGACTGTAAATTTATAAGCAATGACAATAACTTACAATCACGCAACATATATTTAAAACCAGAATAATGAATTATAAGGTAGATTTGAGACTATACAGGGATAACGTGGAGGCGGTTGATCAAATATTTACCGAGCGAATATGTATACGATGTTGCAGTGTAATATCTCGGGGCAATTGCTATAATTCAATTAGTTTTAACACGATATAAAATACTACAACTGGACATGGACGAGACGGACGGCTGGTATTTATTAAAAGGCTCTGCTTTATGGCTTTGAAGCGGTCTTCCGGTTTATGCCGTCGCGTCTGTGTAGTTCATGAGCCAAATCACGACGGCCGGTCGTGACCTCAGTCGGTTATTGGTATTGGTCATCAGCTCCAGTGAGCAATTGGTGAGATCATTGTAGCAACACCTGTCGCATTATACTTTACTATTATTTGTAGTAGGAAATATAGTTATGTTTAAAAATAATGAAACGTGTGTTCAGTCAGATAAGTAAATAGATGTGTTGTTGACGTTCTGCTTTTCTTAAGCATGTACATACATGTATGTATTTATTAAGATAAGTAAACAAAGCGACATAAAAGTTCTAGATTGTTTCCAATTCGCTACTTATTTTACGGGTAATTAAGCCTTGTTCGGTGTTTGCAAATCAGAACAACGCCTTTTCCCAGAGATGAGACGCTAAGCGCTCTTGTTGTGAAATGAGCTATATGTCGAGTTTTCCCCAATTGACTATAGCATGCGGTTCTTCGAGAAAGAAGTGAAGGTACATTTTTTTAAAGGGTCAGCAACGCGCATTCTAAAATCCGAGTTAAAAGCGACCATAAGCTACGGTAACCGCTTACCATCAGGCGGACCACAAGCTGCAACCGATTATTAAGAATATTCATAAGGTCTATATATTTTTCACCACCACCGTGTTGGGGAGGAACCCTAATTTTTTTTACCACTGTCAGCGTGGTTCACTGCTCTAAGGTCCCTGTTACACATGCCCGTTAGTAGCACGAGAGCATGCTTTTTAGTGGCATGCTCTCTCATAGCAGGCCCTTCTATTAGAGAGCATGCTAGTTGATGCGGGGGAGAAGGGGGAAAGGTAATAAGCAAGTGTGAATCTTAATGCATGCTAGTATTGGTAGTGGCAGGAGAGTTGTAAGCAAAAAAAAAATATTACTATAAGTGAATTTGTTATAAATAAATTAAATTACTGCCGTTGAATTTGTGAAAAGCCGCAACGGCCACAGGGTTGCACCTCTAGGCCGTGGATTTTGAGATTTTTGGCCTGAAAGCCATAGAATACGGTAATTGCCGTGGCAACACTGACATTGAACTGACAGGAGCATGCTATCAAAAGGCATGTGTAACGGAGTGTTAGTTTTGAGCATCTTATTTAGGAGCATACTCAAAACTAGCCTGCTTATTGCTAGCAAATGAAACAGTCCATGAGCATGCTTAATTGCTTATAAGCGCATGTTTAGTAACGAGCATGTGTAACAGTTGCTTAAGAGTCTCTAAGCTAAGCCGCGAAACAGTTTCGTAGTCTTACAAAGAACCCTTATAGTTTTACCATTTCTGTCCGGCCACAGTATATATATAAAGCTTTAGCTTATATATATACTAATACTATTATTTTTAGCGAAAAATGCCACATAATCGAGGTTTGAAGTATAGTGTCACTGTATAAATATATTTGCGCGGTGACTGTACCTAACGGTATTTATGACTTCGACTGTACTTTTTAGAATTCAATGTAAATAGTTCTGAATTACAGAACTACTGTGCATACTTAATAAATATCTATTTATTGCAAACAATTGCGACCCAATAAATACCGAATTCGCATTTATATAGATAAGATCGGATAAATTTAAACGAGTATAGGTCAAATGCGCCGGTACTAATAAATGCACAATAACATGAGCATCATGATGTATGTTAAGAGCTATTAACAGTGAACCGTGAATTGATGGCTTCGCCGTGAGATTCATGGGCAATAAACATAATAATAGAGGCGTGTCTCAATTACTGCACAAGACCGTAAATTGTTTTATATGATATGACACAGTCGCTCAGCAATTTATACTTTAGAGATAGGATCACCTCCGCAGGCACTCTTACAGTGCCGCTCGTGCGAATTATACGGGGATTCGCCGTTTAAAATTAATGTTACAACGGCGCGACAACGACGTATTGCTAAAAGTATTCTACGACAGAAAAATAAGTAGGTATCGCAGTACGAAACTCATAAAATTGACACACAATCCTAAAGCCATTTCTTTCTTCGTGAACCATAAAACCAGTTCGAACTATAATGAAGAGGAAGACTGTACTAATCTAAATATGGTAGTTTATACAGATAATATTTTATTCCATGCGTGTAAAATTTGAATTACTCATATTTTGTGACGTGTTTGCTAACTAATGTTGAAATAGATACCCACTATCATTACTAAGAATCTAACTGAGTAGGTGGGTGTGTTATTAGAGTCATTAAGTTGCACGGTTAATGGGTAGATCGCAGATAAACTAAACTCGATGTAATAAGGAATTATCTATGTCTGTGCATTACAATAGGAACGGTTGCAATGTATCACACCATTCGCTAAATACCGGATAGCGGTATGCGGAACCCGCATGTATAATTTTTTAACGTCGTATAAACTATCATGTTGATTCACTCAACTAGAAGATACGATGACGACGACGTCGAATTATCGCTCTATCGATCTGTACGCTTAGTGTATTTTCCCGTTCACAAAATACGTCTCGCTCGCGTTCGCGTTAAAAACACAATTTTAATGGAAACACGAACAGCGCCTCTAGCGGAAAATTTGCACAACAACTTTTGTGAGTGTAGGTTTGCTACGTAAACTATTTCGTCCGCATATCGTAACTAAAACGGGTGACGACGCCGCACCGTGGACATGTGGCGGCTACGTATCGACGATCGAACGCTCGATTTACGTCTTCGAATAGTAAACGAATGTTTTGTGAAAACGCTACACTAGAGGCACTGTTGCGTTAAGAGTGAAGCCCAGATCGGTGTATGTAGATATATCAACAATTTCAATGGGAAGAGTGCCACCTTCGTCTTCAACCTTTTCAGTAATAAAAGTATGTCTGTAAGATAATATACATTATAGTAAACGTTTCTGGCAGAAAGTAGCTAAATAGGACGATCACCATATGTATATCTAAAATCATCTGGTGGCTGCCTCCGAGCTCTCGATATATACCCGCCCATCGGCATACACACAATCTTTCTTAAATCATGCCGTATACCTATTACGCCAATTTGTCCTAGTTTAACACTAGATATATATATCAAGCACTTGGCTTTGGACCGTGCAATATTTTACCTCCTAGAAAAGGTGTTGTTAGCAAAAATAAATATTATATTATTTTTCACCTCACAAAAATTATGTATGAAATTACTTATCTCAAATTTCAAATTTTAAAATATCAAAGGCATGTAATGTGACAATAATTGTAGGGATTGTCATATTAAATGGTAAAGCACATAATTTAATAGACTATGTTTCCTTTCTGATTTACTGTATAGAACGTTCTCACAGTAAGTGTTATATATACTTTGCTTGTCAGGCAATGTTATGCCACTATGTTTTCTGTGAAAATGTTCCAAGGAGGGTCACACATCACCTGGTTTAGTTGTACGGTTTTCACAATAAAAAAATCTATCCTGTCATTATTTAAGGAAAGAAAGCCTTTGCGAAAACAAATAAAAAGTCAGTTTACAAGTTACATTTAAATAAGTTTTACCTTGGACTTCAGTTGGGTATAGTTGAATGTCGTAGAAAAGGCTTTTGACGCGGTTCAAAGGCGCCGGTTGGTCGGGCTTGCCCACCTGTCTCTCCCATGCATTCGCTACCTCTCTGTAATAAAAGAAAGCACAATTCAGTACAATCATTCTCTGATCTATTTCGCTAATAATTGTTTGTGTGTGCAATGCAAAAATCATTATGTCGAGCCGAAACGTGGACAAGATTTGGACGAGTAGGGCACGACCGTTTCGCATATGACAAAAGCATTAAAGCAGGTTTTCAGATTATTTACGATTTCATTTATAATACATCTTATTATAACGATCATAATCCTGGTGGTAATAGTGTTTAGTGCATGGCAATATCTTTTTTTATCAACGATGTACATAACTTAAACTTGTAAATAAACTATTTTTTATTGACTGTAGGTCTGTAGGTGTTAAAAAATCGGTCAAGTGCGAGGTCGAGCGACTCTCGCATGAAGGGTTCCGCACCTCCGTACAATGTTTTAAAAACAAATAGTTCAGTAATAATTTTTTGTAAAAAAATCTAATACAAGCTTTTTTGTTGGCGGTACTTTTTGCCCCTGGTTACCAAGGTAGGTAATCGTCAAGACAAATCAAATGAGACCAAAATCGATGCGGTCGTGTCGTTTTATTACAGAGTTCCTATGGCCAACATCTAACTTCATCATCAGATCAGCTCTACGTCATAATAATATTGCATTGTCATCGGATTTAAACATGCATGTTATGCATGCAAAATTTCAGCTCAATCGGCTGAAGATATCCACTTCAAATTTAAGTTGAAATATTTAATATTTTATTTAAATTATTTAATTCCACCTGAACAAACATAATTAGTTACATTACATTACAAGTTAATAAAAATATATCACCAAAATGTAAGCACTAGGTGCATGTATTTTGAATAAAGAACAATTTTAAATTCTCATCCTCTTTGGCTGTCGCCCTGTCGAAGGCTGAATAGCGCTTCAGACTCTTGCCATGCACCAAAAAAAAAATTGGCTGAACGCAGTAAATTCGGCCGAACAGCGCGTACTTTATGAATTAGTGAATAAATATTAACCTGATTTAAAATTTTGACCTTACAAATAAATAGCGTTACTTAGTATGAATTATAACGTTACGGACATTTTTTAGTGCAAAAAACATTAAATACAGCGGCTGTGAGGGCTTTACTGAAGTTGGCTTTTGTGAAGTGTGTGTACTGTGTGTCGGAGGTTTGTGGATCATACATTTTTATTTAGTCTTAATGCGGCACAAAAAAGTAAACCACGGTCTTAGAGACAATTATTATAATTATCAAAGGTTTTATAAAATAGCACTAATAAAATCGCAAATTAATAAGTAGTTAAACATTAAACTACATTGGGTCACGGGCGTTGCCCCTAGCAACTGACGGCCGTTATCTTTGCAGCCTAGCAATCAAAAACCGCTGAATGAAACACGTTTCTTGTATGACGACTCCCTTTAATTTGTAACTTTATTTTATTTTTAGTATTTGCTGTTGTCGCGGCCACTGTAATACATAATCTGTGAAAAATTCAAGTGCCTAGCTATTACGGCTCAAGAGATAGTGCCCTGTGACACTTTTTAAGTACACTATTATACACTACTAGCTTTTACCCGCGGCTTCGCACGCGTAAACTATTCGGTCTGGTAGTTGCAATTGAAATTTTCGGGATTTTACAAAATTCCCCTGGAAATTTCCAAAATTTATATCGTGGTCTTCATTGAGGTTGTGTTGTGAATAACTGTACAAAATTCAAGATTCTAAACCCAGTTCTAAAATTTCAAAATTTTTCCTTATCCAAATTCAAATTCAAATCATTTATTCAGTAAATAGGCGGCAATGGGCACTTTTACACGTCAGTTTTTAAAATACCAGCGCTTTCGGAAAGACCATCATTGCCAAGAAGAATTTGCCGCAAGAAGCTTGGCAGAAAGTCATTTTTTTCAAAATAAAATAATTACATATAAAATACTTAAAAACTACAGTAAGTATACAATTAAAGAAAAAATTACAAAATAATAATAATAATAATACACGGATGTATGGGGTCCCTTAGTTACAAAACTATCCCGTGGAAATATCGGGATAAAAAGTAGCGTATGTGTTATTCCAGACGTCCGGCTACCTACATACCAAATTTCATGCCTATAAGCCCAGCGGTTGTTATTTCGAGATTTTATCCCTATCCCGTGGGAATATCGGAATAAAAAGTAGCCTATGTGTTATTCCAGAGGTCCAGCTACCTACATACTAAATTTGATGGCTCTAAGCCCAGTGCTTGTTATTTTGAGATTTTATCCCTAGTTATCCCGTGGGAATATCGGATCAAAAAGTCACTTAAGTGTTATTCCAGATGTCCAGTTACCTACATACCGAATTTCATGACTCTAAGCCCAGCGGTAATTATTTCGAGATTTTATCCCTATCCCGTGGGAATATCGAAATAAATAGTAGCCTATGTGTTATTTCAGAGGTTCAGCTACCTACACACTAAATTTCATGGCTCTAAGCCTAGCGGTTGTTATTTCAAGATTTTATCCCTAGGTATCCCGTGGGAATATCGAGTCAAAAAATTGCCTATGTGTTATTCCAGACGTACAACTACCTACATACCAAATTTCATGACTCTAAGCCCAGTGGTTGTTATTTCGAGATTTTATCCCTAGGTATCCCGTGGGAATATCGGGTCAAAAAGTCGTCTATGTTTTATTCCAGATGTCCAGTTACCTACATACCAAATTTCATGACTAAGCCCAGCGGTTATTATTTCGAGATTTTATCCCTATCCCGTGGGAATATCGAAATAAATAGTAGCCTATGTGTTATTTCAGAGGTTCAGCTACCTACACACTAAATTTCATGGCTCTAAGCCTAGCGGTTGTTATTTCAAGATTTTATCCCTAGGTATCCCGTGGGAATATCGAGTCAAAAAATTGCCTATTTGTTATTCCAGACGTACAACTACCTACATACCAAATTTCATGACTCTAAGCCCAGCGGTTGTTATTTCAAGATTTTATCCCTATCCCGTGGGAATATCGGAATAAAAAGTAGCCTATGTGTTATTCCAGAGGTCCAGCTACCTAAATACTAAATTTCATGGCTCTAAGCCCAGTGGTTGTTATTTCGAGATTTTATCCCTAGGTATCCCGTGGGAATATCGGGTCAAAAAGTCGTCTATGTTTTATTCCAGACGTCCAACTACCTACATACCAAATTTCATGACTCTAAGCCTAGCGGTTGTTATTTCAAGATTTTATCCCTATCCCGTGGGAATATCGGGATAAAAGTATCCTATGTTTTAATCCAGGTTATAAATTAACTTTCCGCCAAATTTCATCCCAATCCGTCCAGCCGTTTAAGCGTGAAAAAGTAACAAACATACTCACTCACTCACAAACTTTCACATTTATAATATTAGTAGGATTTAAGACACTATGTAATACTATATATTTACAAAGTCAAAATTTAAAATCAGGTTTAGATTTATTCACTAATTCATAATAAGTACACGCCGTTCGGCCGAATTACCGCGTTCAGCCAATTTTTTTTTTTTGACGCATGGCAAGACTCTAGCGCAGCGCGGAGGAGAGTGTTAGGTTCAACTGTGACCCAAACAAGGCCAGAATTGAATTCTACTATTATAGATACCTAACTTACTTTACAGATTTTGATAGATATTTAATTTCATAGGAATTAATCTATTAAACGAATAAATTTTACGTAAAAATAAAAACAATAGCAAAGGAACATGTTTTTTTATTACTCTGCCCAATAGGGGTTAGACATGCCCGGGCAATTTAATTAATTGAATAGTTTTTATCAAATTGCTATTTCATATTGGTAATTTTTCAGAATGCCCCCGGGCATTACGAAAAGTTACCGATTTATCACATGGTCCATAACATATACAAACTTAATGTCAACTGCTCGTAATTTTACGAGATATTGCTTTTCCTGATGACGGGTCGTTAATTGGTTAGATGTGCTTAAAGTATAATCCAATCGCGGCACGTGAAATACTAGTTATTGAATAGTTCCCTCGGTTTCACTGGGGTCCACTCATCAGATCCTGACTTAGTGACAGTGGGACTAGTTCTCTAGTCTATACTCAATAGGATTTTTTTTTTTAAATCGATCCACAATTTGCGTAGAAATCGGTAAACATGAATAAAATAAGTAGAACGGAACTTTCTCCTTTTTTATACTTTTTTTAATAAGAATTAGCAAGATATGAGATTTGAAGTGATTATATAAATTAGGATAGTTACAACTGGATATTTAGGGGCTGTTTCATCATCCATTGATTAGTGTTAACTAACGGTTAAATGAGATGCCGTCTCTATTTGTTTTGTTCGAATAGACGGAGACGGCATCACATTTAACCGTCAGTTAACACTAATCATTGGATGGTGAAACAGCCCCTTAATCTAAGACATGATATATCAAACACCCAGTATGTATGGGCATTTATATCTACCGTTGTACCCTCAGTTTATCTCTCCGATTTTAACAAAATTTGGGAGGTAGACTCAGTCCATGATTCCGAATATTTTGGGGATAAATCTGGAGACCCTGTTTTTCCAGCTCGAAATCATGGACTGAGTCTACCTTCCAAATTTTGTTGCAAACGGAGAGATAAACTCAGGGTACAACGGTAGATTAAGTAGGAAATTCCCAACTCGTGCCGGCTCAAAACACTCGCTTCGCTCGTGTTTCAAGTTCTCCGTCACTCGTTGGAAATTGCCTACTTTCCGCACTTGTATCATAAATAACTATTCTGGGCAAATCAAAATAATAAAATATAGGGGGGTCGCCATAAAAGAAACGCATTGTTTTTGTTTTTATTGACCCTCTGCAACATTTGCATATGCTGAATATTATCAAATAATAAATACCGTTTAGTGTGAAGTTTGTGTCTGTCAGTCTTAGGGTAAATGTTCAAACATTGTAATTTATTTGTCAGCGACTGTTCTTTATGACCTTAAACAGGTACCTAGACCAGTTTCTGCACCTAGTTAGACGATGAAGTACAGTAAGCGTCAGAGAAAAGGAACCCCCCTACGTGATACGTGACAGAACTGTCTGACCCTGCCCCTGCGGTTAACTATCGCGAGTTTTGAGACATGTGCATCAGAGGGAGGTCTCGGGTTCAAATCCACTTTTTGTTTTATTTATGTTTTAAATTTTTTTTGGTAGCATTTCCCTGATCATTTAAAAAAGTAAAAAAAAATAAATTAAAGAAGCATTGATCATTGTTAATATTTTTTTATCCACACTCGAATTGATACGATCTTTGCAGGTGAGACAAGAGAACCTTAGTATTCGCTGGGTGCAAAGTAGGAGGTGGGGGAACCACGAATCGATCGCAGCGCGCGCCGTGGCCAAACAAGGAACTTTTCGGCGGACCAACTGTCACTATTTACTAAGTAGTGAAATTTACGTATTCATGCATTATTCAGCAAAAATAAATAAATATGCGTCACGAAACCTGCTGCATAGTTAACTGCAAGAACAATGGCTAAAACAGTAATCACAAATTCTATAAATTTCCACAAGAAAGATGTTTTGTATGGCATCGAGTCCCTGAAGTTTGACGAATTATACACGAGCTTCAATGGTGTGGCTCATTATGAATTTATTACTTCACTAGTTTCTTTTACATCTTGGACATATTGATCCAAAACTAAGTGTTTTCCTTTTATTGTTATTTGTGATTGGAAAGCGATGTCGTATAGTGTGCTCGGAATCCAGTTTTTATTATAATTAATTTGGCCATGTTTAACTGAAAATACAAAATACCTACACAAAAAGTCTGCATTACTAACGACCTACTACAGTCATAAATAATCGTCTGCAATATATATGTAATGCGTTATTCGATTAAATTTGCTAATTTTATTACTTCTCGTGAAGACAGTCATAAGAAAGTCCATGCCCTGAAATTAATCGATTGTGCCATTATAGACGGGAAATAAAAAAGGTCAATGTCATTATCGACATTATAGACACACGCCGGCCACGACGTACAAAATAAGCGTTTTTGAATATGTTATTATCGACACTTTAGACACACGGCGGCCACGACGTACAAAATAAGCGCTCTAGAATCTACATAGTACGCCCGACGACGTCTGTACACGCGTCAATGTGTGCATAAGATACACAGAACTGACTGTCGCAAAACCCTAGTACATATACGTACTACCAATGACAAAGTACTTATAATATGTAGGTACGGCTTAGATATGTGCAAATAAATGTAATCGTTAATCTTACCTATTTACTTAAACCTGCTTAAAATATGTATTTAAGCATTATTATTTTAATTACAATAGATATACGACTACAAACTTAAACGAATTATTCGGTAGGTAGTTATTTCATGTATTAATAGCGATAATTTCAGAAAACATTATTTATTTATAAAAGGCAGTAAGTATGGTACCGTTACCATTTCGCAAAATTATTGCTCCCGAACTTAGTGCCGTGCGGCCGACATACATCGCGTTTCGCACCCGACTGCTTTCCTGCGGTTTTCCTGCAATCTGCGTTTGAGGGGTGGGGTAACTCGAACCGGTGCGGGGCGGAGCCTGGCCATTCTGTACGTTAGTACTATAGATAGTGCTATAGATTTACATGACCGAATAGAATATATGTAAATTACGATATTTTTTTGATTTTTTTTGTTTGTTTCCTTACTCTTCGTAATTACAGCCAGCCATTTGATATTTCAAAGTCTGCCGTAATTGTAACCGCTAGTTGGCGCTGACATCGCGCACCCAGCGAATAATAATATCCGAATTGTGTAGGTAATATTTTTTTATTATTATTTCACAAGCGGACTAATTATAATTCCTATAAGATTTAATACGCGCATTACAAGTTACATTTCACATTCATAGTCAGTCTTCGCCAAGCGTTAAATGACAGCTTTAAAAAATATCGTTTTTAGTCACAAAATTTTCTCATTGGAATTGAACTGGATTCACTGCAACTAGTGCCAGGTCGAATACTTCAATATGCCGCTAGGCAATATGAATACCTGAAGCTGTAAAATTAATACGTACTAGTTGCGTGCCATTTATAGTATTCAGTAGATATGCACCAAGCGCCAAAGCAAATACAACCTTATTGCACAGTAAATAGCGACTTTTAGAGAAGCAGCGACTGTAGATAGATATACGGAGTTCTAACCTTGTTTTTCATATTGAAACTTTGAGGGTGGCAGATATTTACTTAATCTTTGCATCCTGTTCTAGCTAATGCGTATAGATATGAATAGATAGATTGTGTTTATTGCCGATTGTTGCACTACCGTAATGTAACTTCAGAGAAATATAGAAGACTGCTGTATTAAACTGCGATTAAGGTTGAATGTAGAATAATATACTGGTAATATTTATAGATACACAAGAATGAAGCGACGGGTAATGTGAAATGTGATAGCCAAGGTCCTCGCCCAGTGGCTTACACCGACGAATCAGAACGACACCGTAAAACCGTAATATAGTACAAGTTCACGACGACATGTACACGCGGCGAACATCCATAATTATGAGCCCGCCGGAAAAATTAACCTTACTGACTGACGATCACCGCACCAACAGAGTAAACTTTGCCACTCGTTACTTAAATTTCGATTGGGAAAACGAGATACTTAGTTATATTTACCGACGAAAAATGCTTTAAGTCAGATAAGGATGTCCGAAAATTTTTTTTACCTGGTTTTGGGATAATTCTTCAGTGCATAAGTCCAAAATCATCAAAGACTAGCTAAATATCCAAAAAGACAACGGTATTTGAATATTTTGATTGGCCGGCTAAAAGTCAGGTCCTAAATCCGATAGAAAACTTGTGGGGTCAGATGGTATTGAATTGGGACTCCAGTGAGATAAAGTCTAATAAAAAGTATTTGGATAATAAAGTAAACAAAACATGGGAACTGTTGCGTAATAGTGATACATGTACGGGAGAGCCGACTCGATGTTGGTAAACGAATCCAACAATAATATTGTGTTAAAATGTACGACTTTGTTGTTTAGTAATTAAATAGCAATCAAACTGGCAACATTGGTAGCCGCTGCGGGCCCGTCGCGGGTCCGACCCGCTCTCTGTGTGAATTACTGAGAATACAACGAACCGCGCGGCTCACGCGGCGGACGCGACCCGACCCGCGCACGCTTTCTGTGTGTGTTACGCTTAAACGAGCAATCCTGATAAAGTTAAGTTATAGTTAAGTGAAAAAAAAATTACACAGGCCAAGACAAATTCAATCTTATGTCAATGTCATACAGGCTTTGACATGGAAAAACTTTTTCCACCTTAACTATGTATTAAAGCTATTTAACCTATTTCGGGTATCTCGGAAACGGCTCAATCAAAAATTAAAATTGATAGGTAGCGTAAAAGTAAAACAATTTAAAAGGTTCATAATTTATGACGTAATATTTACTTGTTATTTATTACATTCTTTAAACACGAACAGGGCCTCTGGCGGAACGTTTGCGATGTTCCTGTTACCATAAAAATTGAGATTTTAACGCGAACGCCATCGAGACGTATTTTGTAACCGAAAACTTACACTAAGGGTACTGCAGTTATAATACTCTAACTATAATTACTCGAGGATGTTCGTAAAAGTGCGCCAAAAACATATAATAAACGAATTCTCTGTCTAGTTAGCTACATACAGGTCTACGTAATATTACGTACACATCCAAGCGTCAGCAGTTAGCTACTCAGCGGAATTCGCAGACATGAATACATGGAATCGGAGCCCGAGACTCGCGAGGCTAAACCGACTCCACTCGTGTTACTAAAGAAATTGTGTCGCACCTGCATTTGCAGTTCGTTCACTCGGGAAACACGAAGCTAAATACTTTGATATCATGGTACACATTTATGTTTTTAAAATCCCGCGCCCTAATAACGAAAAAAAAAAACATGTTAATCTATGTAATGACAATTTGCCAATCGGCCGATTTATGTCAACGTGTGAGGGATTTTTACAACTGAAGTTTTTTATATTTTTCAGACATTCTTATTTTTTCCGTCATACCTACATAATTAATTAGGTTTAATAAGTGCGTTAATAGTAGGTATACTCGT
Organism: Choristoneura fumiferana; assembly: GCF_025370935.1. NCBI lineage: Eukaryota > Metazoa > Arthropoda > Insecta > Lepidoptera > Tortricidae > Choristoneura > Choristoneura fumiferana. Next base: position 12,260,601 of record NC_133472.1, read on the forward strand.
ATTATTCTATTATGCAGTAGAGTAATGTACAGTCAAGTGCAAAAATAAGTATTTATGCAATCCACTCAAAAATATGTTACTACGGCCTTATTACGTCGGATCGGAATAAAGTCTGTGGTACTTATTTTTGAAACTTTGAATATTTTTGTAACTTAGGTACTTGGCCGAATTTTCTAGTCCAGGGCGGTCTCAATTGAATTGAGATTTAATGATGGTATTAAATTTAAAACATGAATTTTTCAATGTTTATTTTGGTATTTGATTTTGATTTTGACATTTAATATGATGGTATTCAATCTCAAATTGGAAGTTAGATTTTAATGGAAAAGTTATTACCTATTAACTACCAAAACCTAAAGCCGAGTTTAGACTTGCAAGAAAAATCGAGCAAGTTGCATAACATTGCGAGGCCACATAGCCAACGCGTTCGTAGTGGTCAATCGAGCGCCGCTATGTAATGCAACTTGAACGTTTTTTCTTGCAAGTCTAAACTCGGCTTTAGGATTAACTGTAAACTTCACATATACACAGTGAGAGTTTCTAGAGACATTTCTGTTTTTATGTTTATTTAATCTATTATACAAGTAAATATGCACGTACATATAATAGATAACACGTTACACACACACAAACAACACGCCTGTATTCCCAAATGGGGTAGGCAGAGCACACGAAACGTTACCGCTTCGGAGCCACTTTTAGCAATTTTAGGTTAGCTACGAATAAATAATAAGTCAGGAAGCATAACTCAGAACAAATTCCACACAAAAAGTGGCCATACCTAAAACCAGGTGGCTACTGCAGATGGTAGGACCTTGTGCAAGGTCCGCCTGAATTGCTACCACCATCTTGCCTCGCTAATCCTGCCGTGAAGCAGCAGTGCTTGCACCGTTGTGTTTCGGCTTGGAGAGTAAGACAGCCGGTGAAATTACTGGCACTTGAGGTATTCCATCTTAGGCCTCTAGGTTGGCAACGCATCTGCAATACCCCTGGTGTTGCAGATGTTTATGGGCGGTGGTGATCTCTTACCATCAGGAGACCCACTTGCTCGTTTGCCATCCAGTCGAATAAAAAAAAAACAAAATGACATGATTCAAATTTCAAATACGAATCAATTACAAGGTTGCAAATATAGACGTGCTTGTTGATTGGTTAAAATTCAGAAACAAAGCAGGGATTGGTTGAATTTGGTTGGCTCGCGTGATACAATGTCAGATGCATAAACTACTTTAGACAACTGGCGTTCAGAAGGATCACTTCTTACACCTAACGTTTCAATGACGTGTCATATATTGATAATGACAGCTTGTTTTTTAAGCGACAAATAGGAGGAGGTTATCAATTCGGTTGTATTTTTTTGGCTGTTACCTCAAAGCTCCGTCATTTATGAACCGATCAGAAAAAAAAAAAAATTTCTATACGAATACCTCTAATTAAGTCCCATAGGCACAAAATCAAGATCTGATGATTGGATCCTAAGAAAATCGAGGGAACTCTTCAAATATTGTACGGACACCTATGGTAATTTGGATATATTTAGTAGTAACTCGTGTATTTGCTCTTGAACATCATCATTTGATGAAGTGGAACTAATGATTAAGACAAGTGAAAGACCACAGTTGACCACCGGAGTCAAGAAGCGCCCAGACGGGCTATACTTTTGATGAATTATGAGGCTACAACATTGCAGACTATATCCCGGCAATACAAAAAAACATTTTAATGCAGCATATGGCTGGAAAATGTATATCTCGGCCATATTTCTGCAGCAGTATTTTGTCTTTACATGGGCTACATACATGGCAAGTATGGCTGACGAACTCATACGCGTTGCAGCAGCTTACATTGTTTTAAAAGCAAAGTCAAAACAAAAAAAAAACAAGAAAAATGTGGATTCGATCTTATTTCAATAAACGTGATACATTAGATATCTCTGTCTGGAAATAAGACTCGACGAACAATTATTTAAAAACTTTACACGAATGTCAAAGAGTGACTTTGAACTCATTATCCACAAAATCGGACCAACGATACAAAGAAACAAAACAGAAACAAACACGAACATAGCTATGCTACTTGAACGAATCGCGGAAAACTTCACGTAGCATAAGTAAGGGACGCACTTATGCCTTATAGCGAGACAACAATAAAAGTGGCTGAGAAATATTGCATTATTTTCGATTGCAAAGCGATTATTCCGGAAATATGTCTGAAACCCTACTCATTCATCGGCCACACTAAAAAAATGTGACAATATATCCCGGCCATACTAAAAATATTGCCGAGTGTTGCATAGTTTGGCCGTAAATGCTGGCTGATGCTGCCATCCACACTATTGCAGCTATACATTTTCATGAAAATATGGCCCGTCTAGGAGCCCCTTTAGGTACTACTCAATGAAAATGAAAATGAAAATGAAAATATATTTATTTAAATAACAAGTATTTCACGGGTTTAATTATTTTAACACAGTTGCTAAGCAATTTATGCTCCTCGTAATGCATGTGGTGAAATGGACCGGGTGGTGAAGCACCAGGACTCTTGAATATTGAACGTCTCTGCATCGAAAAAAACAATCTTTCGTAAAAGGTGATGAGCAGTTGACCTTAAATTATTGTATCTTATACATTATTTACACTAAAAATCGTGAAAAATATAAAGACTGTTTGTACGTATTGTTTGGGCGATACAGGAAAGAAGAAAGTATGAAGAGGGGTGAGGAAACTGTCATTTCCATTATGTGAGCCATAGACCACAGACTTGATTTTGCATAATAGTCACCATCTCCAACTGATAAAGTATTTGAACATTTTTGAATATAAATCTAATTTTACGACTACTTACTAGTGGAAAGTGATCCCTGTTCATTTTAATTTCATTGCTCCTGCACCACTTCATATTATCACATGATAATTTAGAGCTGTTAACAATCAAAAATGCGAAATTTGACGTGAGCTCGTGAAAATTAAATGACGCGCATGCGCACCTTAGCGCAGGACAGTTACAATCTACATAGGTACTTATACTCTTTGGTTACAATTCCTAACTTATTATTTGTTCGTAGGTTTAAGGTTTGACAAAAAAGGTACAATAGTGATAGGTTGCTAGCCTGTTGCCTACGGTATACGGTAATAGATTAAATAATATATTTAATCAATATAAAACAGCTAAATACTCATTATTGATAATTATCAAATATTACACTTTATTATGCACTTATTTTCATGGTGTACAATAATAGTAATGGTGTACTAGTGGCTTTGTGAGCTGCAGAACTCGCGAAATGGCTGAAATAGGTATGATATTTTTTAAGAATTCAACCGCCATGGCTCTGCGATAAAAAAGCGCCAATAAAATCCATATAATTATCGAACCAGCTCATTAATTTTTACGAGGTTCTGTTGTGAAATGCGACTTATTGGCTGCAACCAGTCTGTTGGGCTGCTACTTATAGTACAGCCTGATAGTTGCCAACATAGGAAAACATTGTTGGCCAAGCAGAAACGGAGATACGTTTCGGGGTCGCTCGGTCAGTAATACATAATGGATTGTTCGCGGTAGTTCCTTTGGGTGTTCCTTCAAAGGAACTATTGCGTTTTTTTCGCACTAGTTCCTTCACCAGAGATGAAGGAAGAACTGCGCTTATTTTTTCACCTTTGTTCCTTTCTCTGTAGCACCTTCAGTTCTTGCAAAGGAACAAGGGCGACAAAATAAACGCAGCTCTTCCTTCATCTTTGAAGGAATAGCCAACGGAACTACCACGAATAATCCTGCATAATCCATATTTCCATACTAATATTATAAATGCGAAAGTAACTCTGTCTGTCTGTCCGTCTGTCTGTCTGTTGCGCTTTCACGCCTAAACCGCTTAACCGATTTTGATGAAATTTGGTACAGAGATAGAATAGACCTTGGAAAAGAACATAGGCTATCTTTTATCGCGAAAAAGAGGCTTTAAGGGGTTGAAATAGGGGATGAAAGTTTATATGGTGGAAGTTCGTCGCTGTCGAAGATAAAACCATGAAACTTGGTATTTAGGCATTTAATAAGAAATAAGTCGATATTTGGTTGAGCTTTTTTGAAAATTCGACCTGTGAGGGGATGAAAGTTTATATGGAAGGTCTTCATTATCGAAGATAAATCTATGAATCTTTATTAAACTTGCTATTTCGGCACGTGATAAGAGATAAATAGATATTTGTTCGCGAGTTTTTTAAAATTCATCCTGAGAGGGGGTGAAATAGGGGATGAAATGAAAGTTTATATGACAGATCGTCATTTTCGAAGATAAATCGGTGGTTCTTTATGAAACTTGGCATTTGGGCACGTGATAAGAGATACATAGATATTTGTTCGGATCGGATCGGGGCGGAGGCAGGGTGGCAACGGAGTGGAGCGGAGGCAACGGATGGAGCTGAGACAATGCAGGCTGCAGCGGAGGCAGTCAAGTAGAGCGGAGCTGAGGCTGGCGGAGCGGAGGCTGGCGGAGCGGAGGCTGGCGGAGCGGAGGCTGTGGGGAGGAGGTAGCGGAGCGGAGGCAGTGGAGCAGAACGTAGCGGACGCGGCTGAGCGGAGCGGAGACTGTGGAGGTGATTGATGGTGATGGTGATGATAGTGGTGCTGATTATGATGATTGGTGATGATGATGGTTATTGTGGTGATGATGATCGATGATGATGAATGAGAAAAAAAAATGTTTATAAAAAATGTCTAATTTGAAAACTTTACCTGCGGGGGGGATGTTAGCAGAGGGGATGATGCAGTGTTAGCAGAGCCTATTAAGCTCATAAGAAAAATGTACGCAATGTGAGGTCATCATGAAAAAATTATGATTTTCAGATTTTTCTTATTTATTGTGCTATAAGAGCTACCTTTATGCAAAATTCCAAGTTTATAGGACAGCCGGCAGTGCGCTATGACTTTTTCTGTTAAGGCTATTTGTATGAAAACACCTTTTTAATGACTGTAGCCAGTTTAATACATCAGTGGCTGTAGCTTTTGATTGCATTGGCTTAGAAGTTTGATTTTTTCACAGCTATCGGGACTATTGACCTGAGTTTAGGATTTAATTTCAACTAGATACCTATACCCCGCGCGTTTACGAGATAAAGGGTCTTGACAGACAAGCGGACGGACGGACAGCAAAGTGATCCTATAAGGGTTCAATTTTTTCCTCTTGAGGAACGGAACCCTAAAAAACATTTGTTCTGGCGCTTTTCAAATTACAACCTGTCGTCGTCGTCGTCCCAGCCTATATACGTCCCACTGCTGGGCACAGGCCTCCCTCCAGGCCAATTACAACCTATTTACTTGAAAATATGGGGATGAAAGTTCTTACGGAATTCCAAACAAATTTACTATAAGTATATTTATCGGAACTATGTGTAGCTAAAATGCCGTCTTAATTATAATCCTACCCTCCTAACTTACAATAAAGGACGTAAGGTGTCAAGAGTTCACTATGAAGAATGAGTCCTTTTGTGTTGGCAGGGTAGAATACACATCGTTTTGCTAAAATGTGGCTACCCGCAAAATAATTATGTTTTACTAAAGAACATAGATGGATGGAAGAACAAAAAAAAATTTATATTCATAGCAATGTATTGAAATGGTTATTTTCAGTAAACCGTAGAAGTTTATATGTGCTATTATTGGCAGAATAGGTATCCTAAATACATTAAATACTTCCCAAAGTTACTATTCCACGCGGACGAAGTCGCGGGCAAAAGCTAGTAAGGTTAATATTTTGTAGGAAGTGAATTAAAAAAAAACCGTCCAAGTGAAAGTCGAACTCGCACATGTTATCTGTACCGAAAAATAAGTTGCTCTTTGTGAGACCTTTAACTTTTTTATTATTTGTTGTAAACTGAACATATAAAACTACAATTGTCTCCCTATATTACAGTTTTAAACATACAGCCGAATGCACACAACGACCTTATTTATATGTTTAGCGGCATAAAGGTGTATAGATATTTTTGACGTCTTGGTAACGTAGGTACATATATCCAATCTGTCGTCGTCGTGTTCCGGCGGTTCCGGGGCACCATGCCGCAGATGATAGCGACGTCGGGGACGCTGACTCAACGGGGTCACGCCGTTTTGTCACCAAATTAGTTTTAAATATTATTGATTATAAATATGTATGTTAGTCTGTAAGGTATTTATTGTATGGGCCAAGTTGCCCGAAATAAATAAATTTATTATTATTATTATTATACATTTATGACGCTGACCGTACAACCCTGTAAATAACGGACGAACAGCGAAGACTTAGGCTTACCGTACAGAACCTCAAAAAAAATCCAATTAAATCAAAACTAATAAATGCAAGAGAAAAAATCAGCGGAACCGACGTTATCTAATTTTACTAGGTTACATATAAATATACTCAGCGGCACAAAATTTGTCCCACTCTTCATACAAAATTACCGATTCTGCATACATTTGAGGGCCAGATGTTTTGCCGCTCAGTATATTTAAAATTTCTGAAGAAGATAGTACTTTAAGAGAATTTCAAAGAATGAGCGAAAACAATAAACTTTAAAAGAACACTTAAGTATCTTTTTCCTTCTGCGTTTCGAAGCCTAGACTGATCAATTTCAAAAATTTATTTACATGCTGTCGCATTGAATATTCTTACAATCCTTCAAAAATATGTGTATTTTACAAACTTTTATTTAACATGCAATATATTATGTAACTATGTATGTAAACCCGGATTTTTAGTCTCACGGAAAAAATGAAAACAAAGTATTGTCATTGTCAAAGTGACTTTGCGGGTTAAATCTTGCAAGTTGAATTTGACCCCCTTCCAATGGTCGGATTGACTTGAAATTTGCCATACTTATGTAAATCTGGTGACAATGCAATAATCGAAAAATAAAAGGCAGGATCGTCTCTGCGGGACGGAACTCCTCAACGGTTTAAATTTGGTACTGTAATATGGTTTGAATGACAATGCACGTATAGTCAACAAAAAGTACAGTCTGCATAAAAGCTTGTTATAAAAAAATAAATTTGGAGAAAAACTTGTATAGTATAATTAGCAGCGCAAGTACGGAGAGATACGTACGTATTCACGAGATACCTACATACGTACGTATGTGTATTTTGCTAACTTTGTAGGAGCAGAAATGTGGTTAATCTATTTACTAGAAAGAGAGGACCGATTGCGGAGAAACCTTTAAATGCCCTTAAAGCATGTATATTTATATTACTAACATAGGGCTCTCAGGTGGCCTGATAATTAATCTTAATACAATATACTTTTGTCACGCACTTACTGATGATGCAAATGTTCACAGGCAGTTGTATGATTACATTTACAAGTAAAAACCAACTCACTTCTCACAATTACAAAAATGTAGAACATAAATAAAAATAAAGTTTTATTAAACATTACTGACGATATATCTTTATTTTTGCAAGATGTTCTCTCTACGTTAGTACTTAAGTAAATGAGCATTTCAATCGTATCGTAAACAGCGTTATCGTGAAGTTATATATAAATGTTATAATACTCAATTAAAACATCATCACTTAATAGATAGGCCAGTATTGGGAGGGTGCGAAGTACTAGGTGGGGGTGATGAAATCTATCGCAGCGCTCATGGTGGCCAAAAATAGAAATAGTTCTGACTCTGTCATCTGTCATACTCACATGAATCTGTCATTAACAAAGCAATTTGTATAGACTTTAACTACCTAATTTTAGTAATAGATGTTTGTGTTATGATGCTAGCTTGAATTATTGAACACTGTCCCTGTTTTGTTCTTAATTCCTCTACATCTCGGACATGTCCAGCAACATTTTTCCTTATGAAACGGTTTGTGGTTGAAATTTTATTTTGACTCACAAAACCGGTCTTTAAAATGATACTCATTTTGATCTGAAAACGATATTTAATTTATTACTAGCGATATAGGAACAATTATATAATTTTACTATTATACAAAGAAACCAATAAGATAGCTTTATCTTTTTGTTAAAAGTACAACTAAGCATGAAGTAAACAAACCCTGACATAACGAAAATAACACGCTTTTTGAATAAATTTTACGTACCTCATTTAATTTTAATTACGAAAAATGAATTCACAACCTTTTGTCCACCCAAATCACGGTATCACAGTAATTTTATATTATAAATTAATACGTTATAGGTTTCATTTTGGTCACAATGTCGCGATGAAATTTCAAAACATCAGAGCAGCCAAAAAAGTTGCGGACGCTAGGTGGCGCTTATGTCGTGCACAGATCCAATAATAAGATAATTAAAGCTCCACGTCAATTATGAATGCTACGATTTCGATGACAATCTGTATTAAATTTTTCCGATCAGAAACCGTATTGTCTAACGTGCTGCCGTTCGCAATCGCATTTGCCATCTTTTTACAAGCTTTTATTTAGTTTCACCTGTCCCGTTGTCTGTCTGTCTGTCTGTAATCAAATCTTGCAAATTAAATTCGACCAACTTCTGGTAGTTGGATTGACTTGTTTGGTATACTTATGTAAATTGCGTGACAATACAATAATCTGGTAGTGACATCCTGGAAGTCCAGCCAGGAACGTCTCCGCATGATCGAACTCTTCAACGGCTAATTAATAAAATGTAGGTATGCAAATGTAGTTTGAGTGACAATGCAACTAGTCGGCAAAAAGCACAGTCAGCAAATAAAATGTATAAAAAATGAAATTTTTACCAAAAACCTATTTTACCCTCGTCTTATACTGTGTGACCGAAAAGAAGTGGTGATTCCAAGTGCGTTAGACAATAAGGCCACAGTTCATACACACACTCATCTATTCGCACAGACGTCAGCAATGTACTAGAATAGCCTCAATCTCGTCGGTGTCTATGATCGACGTCGACAACGTCTATGACATTAAAAGATCTTGTCGTGGCCTCGACAACGTCTAATCCGGCTTTGGACAGACGGACGGACGGACGGACAGACAGACAGACAGCGGAGTTTCAGTAATAGGGTTCCGTTGGCACCCTTTGGGCACGAAACCCTAAAAAATAAACCAGATTCAAAACTCGAATTCTGTTTGCCAAGACCGGCCAAGAGCGTGTCGGACACGCCCAAAATAGGGTTCCGTAGCCATTACGAAAAAAATAAGTAATATTTTTCTAAGGATTTCGTATTTTATACGGAATCTTCCAAGTTTAGGTATATTTTATACCTTAGCCTGCTATTTACTCTTAAACTACTAATAATTCTTAAGCAAACTTAGCCGTTATAGTTTTCCTTGAAAGTTTGATATACTTATTACCATTCGATTCGATACGACTAAGCTCGATTTTAATGAAAATTTGCACTTTAAAGTTGAATATTTTGCAAACTAATCACTGAATCGAAAAATCGTCTTAGCAAACCCTTAATGGGTTTAAAAGACCAATCCAACGATACCACACACTATAGGGTTGGATGAGAAAAAAAACACCCCCACTTTACGTCTATGGGAAGTACCCTAAAAAAATGTTTTTTGTACTATTTTGTCGGCATAGTTTATATATATCCGTGCAAAATTACAGCTTTCTAGCATTGATAGTCCCTGAGCAAAGCCGCGGACAGACAGACAGACAGACAGACAGACATGGCGAAACTATAAGGGTTCCGTTTTTGCCATTTTGGCTCCGGAACCCAAAAATGGAATTCGTTGTCGTGGTAAAAAAATATTCAGTACATTGCATTGCAGAAATTATAAGGTCCTTTAGCAGTTAAACTGCAATAACTTTTAAATTATTAAAAACTAGTAAGTGATACGAGTATACCATTTTAAAATCTAACTTAGATGAGCGTATTTTTATTGCATAATGCCACTTTAGTACATTTTTTTTAATCGCGAAGGGCCAAACTTAAAGGATGAGGCTGAAAAAAAATTAACAATTGGCGTTCAAGACCTTTTTCAAATAAAAGGGATTAAGCAAAGAATAATTGTACAGTGTAAAAGCCTTACTTTTTCGGAATGTTTAACAGTTATAAGATTTCATTAATCAAGATTTCATTAATCATTAATTAAGATTTAAGATTTCTTACATTTGTAGCTGTGGCACTAAAAAAATGTAGATGAGGGAGATTTTTTTAGATTTTCACAAAAAATTACGATATCTCAAAAACTAAGCCCTTTTTTACTTAACCTAAAACCTCATTCTGAGAGGTAATTAGCTACCCTATCAGCTGTTGACGGTATATCGTCGGTTTCTGGGACACCTAGTGTATGTAGCTTCCGGGCCCTATCCTAGTTTTTACGGCAGATGATTGCTGAGCTGTTTGTTTTGGCTTTTTTTTTTTTAATTTTTTATAGCTCTTTAAGCAATTTCTTTTCTTAGCTTTCTGTACCATACCGATACTTGTACTTTTTACCCGACTGCGAAGAAGGAGGGTTATGTGTTTGACGCGTATGTATGTATGTATGTCTATTCCTATGTCCTCTCGTAACTACTCAACGGCTAAACCGATTTTGATAAATGATAAGTCATTGATTCGTCTTAATAACGCGAGTGACACTGGGTACATTTAATTCTTAAAAAAACAAAATGGCGGATTTTTGGCGCCAAATAGTAAGTTTTCAAAAAATGATTTTTATTCGAACCTATCAAGTGGGGTATCAAATGAAAGCTCATTCTAAAAATATATGGGTTATAACCGTTTTAATATAAGTACCATTTTCACAGAAAAGTGTGAAATAAAAAAATAAATAAAAAATAAAAACCCGACTGCCTTAAAAAATACTAAAAAGAAGAAAACAAGCCTAGTGGGCTAAAACTTTGTTAAATAGCTAACTTAAAGTTCAACAGTCGGGACCCATTAGGTAAGAATTTTTGAGCGTCACGATTTGAATGGGTCCCGACTGTTGAGCCCACTAGGCTCGTTTTCTTCTTTTTAGTATTTTTTAAGGCAGTCGGGTTTTTTGATTTTTTTAATTTATTGTTTTTTCGATGCGAATAGCTTGCATATCTCCAACTTGGGTCGTCCAACTTGGGTCTGGAAGCACCTGATTTTCTGCCTCTACCAGGAAAATCGCTTAATGTATGATGGTCACTGAATCTTCGAATTGTGTTTTGCACAGCATGCTTACACCTTCCTCTTTCGCTAGCTTTCTGTAACTCATACCCTTTACAGTGCACCATTTGGAAGTCATAGATTTTTGCTTTTAATTGCCCTTTATGTTTAAAAAGGAGAATAAAGACGATTTTATAATACAAAGTACCCCAGACCTAAAGTATGGAAAATGTGGTTTCAGTTAAATATCCTGAGATTTTGATATGTTAGAGATTTCAAAGACCTGAACAAAAGTCTCTAAGCGTGCTACCTCTTTGTTACCGAGTCCCTTTCAGAGTTTTGTTCAGGACTTTGAAATCTATAACATATCAAAATCTCAGGATGTTTAACTGAAACCACATTTTTCATACTTTGGTTCGGGGCCCTTCCTTCATTGACAAAGGAACAATCGAAAGATATCAACTTATTATTACCCAACTGCAAGGAGTGGTATTGTTTTTTAAATGCATAACAACTTTTTTTGAAGACTACTTGTGTGTATCCATAATAAACTATCGTCCTTCCTTACGTACGCAATAGTGTACCTTGGGACCTGAAGATGCGCTACTATACAGCTGGGTATTTAGTTATTTACACGAATAATAAAATAACATAATTATGTATGATGACGTCCGGTCTTCTCGGTCTTGACCCGGACGATAACTCAGCGGGGCACCAGTGGGAAAAGAAAACCTGACATACCGCACTGTCAAAACAATCTTAACCGCATCTTGCGCTCGATACAAATACGATTAAATAAAGTAATTAACTGTCTTAAATAATATTTAGTTTATATTTAACGGAATAGTGCGAAGAAACAAGACAGTAACTTTATTGATAACATCGTGCGAAGAAGTGGTGGAATTTACGGATGGAATATTTTGTATATGGTGATATGATGACATGGCTATAATAGTGCTAAGTATTTAATTTTCCTAATTATTTTTTTAGTGTCATCATGATTTAATTTATTCAAACGAGGTGATTTGCTGGTTTCCGTTCAGCCCTTTGTCGCTTTGCTTTGACTCATTAGTTTAAAAAAAATGAATCATCATTCAAAATACTGCGTACTACATTGTGTACGAACGTTTGATGTGATGACGATGTGGCCTTCTGAGGGCGCGGATGTTACAAAGCAATTATTATCCAGCGTATGGACGATGACAATCACTATGTATCCAACAGTCCGACCGGCCCTAAAATAGCCGCGACCGATCTCTGTCTAAACAACCCTCTATATTTCCCTATACAAGTAAGAAAAGTATTGAATAAACGCAAAATAACAAAAAAAAACTTTAGCAATAGCAACCTTACCTTGCACACAGGTGAAAACTTTAAAGATGGCCAAAATTTTAAATATGAAATGTGTATTTTATTATGAAAAATCAAGCATTATTAATACTATCTATCTATATATACATATAAAAAGTCCTGACTGACTGATTAACGAATCACCAACGCCCAGCTCAAACCGCCTCATAAGGGCAAGGACAGACTCCTTGAAATTTCCTCGATGTAGGAAGAGTCCTGATGTCTTTTAGCAATACTCCTTAATAATGGCCTTAATTATTTTACCCGTCAAGGACATAATTATTATTTTAGCATAGTTAACAGCTTTTAAATGACTAAGTGGTTGGCGTGATAATGTGGACACGCAGGACAAAAACGCCTTTTTTTTAATATGAACCAACTTCTCTGTTCTTCTCTGTTCAACCATCTTTAATTTTATCACTTAGGATCACAAACTCGGTGTCTAAATATATACATATTTCTTTTTATAAGGGTCAAGTTCTCAAAGCATAACAAACGGATAACATATATTGGAACGAGAATTGCCAGTTATAATTGATACAATATATATCATGTATAATTATCAGGAAACAGGAAAAGCCGTTAGTCAGAGTCACATTCGCTCAATGTGTAAGGGCATTCCAAGAAGATCATTGAGTGACGGATGACTTGTGCAAATTAAGCTCAAACGGCGTAAAATGGCAGATGAGATCATGCCCTGGCATTAATTTAAGTCGTACAAAGACGGTTAATTAGGTATTTAGCAAACCGGTCATGCTGAAGTGCAATCTTTGACCTAGGAACTTGCTTGTATTCATTCATATACCTTTCTTTATCCTATTGTTATTTTAACATTTAACTAGTGAATAACATGTAGCTTTTTGATTTTGTTCCGATTCCAGATGCTTCTTTGAGGTTACATTGACTAAGCATTATTATTGACCCCTCTCATGGGCATTAAAAATGCGTTGTGTAGTGTCGTTGCATAAAGGCTGCAATGCCTGGGTGCCGGTAAATTTTAGGGGATTTTGTCGTTCAAGTACCTAGGTGCGGTATATTATTGAGGAATTGTGAAAAAACTCGAAAAAATGAGTTTTAACTAAACATGTAGTAAAATCTACATTCATCATTAAAATCGAAAGTGGAGAATCAGTATGCATGTACTAATGTAACGCCAACTACTCGTTTAGCTACGAGACATAAAGCCATGATATAATGGAAAATACTAGTTTAAATCAATTAACTTAAATTTGTAAACAAAGAAAGAAAGAATAAATTAATTTCAAATTTGTAGTTAAAATATTTTGAAATTCTTGAAAGTAATTCATGAAAGACAACAAGGAAGTACTACTATGCGGTGGTTTTGTCATTCTGAGTCATCTGGCTGGAAGGACATGTAAAAGTTCCGCCAAGAATCCACCGATGCCAATTAAATCATTATTAGGAAATCGGTATTTTAAACACAAAAAAACATTCACAACTTTTTGTGATGGAACGGCACATTTTTCTATCGCAATTGCTATCTCAGAAGTTTCATCGACAATGTTAACATCACTTATCCTGACATTGACAGCCATTACCCAAGCAATCTCTGGGCGCAATCAATGACATATTGCCACCTCCCCCCTCTTCCAATACTACGAGTATTCAACTTGTATTTAAAAGCAGGACCACATTATAAATACGACAAAATGATTTTTGAATCTGTAAAATGTACAGTGACCGTAAAATTGATACATACTGATAGTAAAACTACAAGCACCCGAGCAACCCAGGCGGTCGAGCATCTATAAAAATACACCATGACATCATGGTGTGCAAGTGAGAGGTGTCCGTCTCTTTCGCACTAGTGTTTATTATAAATACACGACTGCATATACTCGATTCCTATCGTACTACGTACGTAAGTCCGTTCGGACGTTGATACGAAAAGGCTCCAACGACACCCGATGTATCGATTAATAATTCTCGATGTCATAAAAAATGCGTTAAGTTAACACATAAAGATAACTATTAAAAAGTAGAGCCAATACACAATAAAGAAATGTTACAAGCATAAACTTTTAACAAAAAACGTAATTAACATAATAAAACCACCCTTTTTTCACTTCAGTAAAAGCGCTCTTATAAAAATTAAATGCGTTATAACAATAAACCTTCAAAATGACATAAAAGGCATAGTTTAGTAACAAAATGAGTTATGTACATATTGATTGATTCATTCATGAACTCTTGCTACTTATCAGAAGGCTTAAAATAGTTAAAACATACAACATATATACAAAAATTCAAAGCGTATGCATAAAGACCGCTCCAAAGTGTACGAAATGAAAATCATTGATGTTTGGTAATCGCTTATCGGTTGTTATATTTGTATTGGTTAGAAATACATATGTAGTGTACTAAATATTATATTTTTAATAAGCAAGCAACGCGTTGTACACAAAAAGAGGAAGAATCTACTGCCTACGTACGATACGTAAATAGTTCCAAGTCGTGATTGTTTACAACACTAGCATCACGAATTCACGACTCTATGCATGCTTTATTCAAGTTATAACGAACTACGACTCTACCCATAGCCTAGCCGAAACCGGAACCAGAGTGGCTGGCGATCAGAGGCTGCTAATTAATGAATTGTTGTATTTAATATGGGTATGGATAACATTACGAACAAGTGAAGCGATCGTAATACACAGTGACAAATAACCTGCTAGTACTCTTAACGGTTGTGATTTGGCTGAAGTTTAAAGCTGCATCCATATCCACTCTTGCACCTTACCGCAAAATTGGTGAATACATAAATATATTGGCACGATCAGTTAAGTTCTTTTGATGTAAACAGAGAACATGTTTTAGACAATTTTTTCGTCGCTTGACGGTTATTGTTCGTACACGCTTTTGGTATTATTAATGAGAAAACAACAATATAATGTATAAACACATTTACATTAAAAAATAATTATTTCCAAGGTGTTTAAAGATAATATGGACACTGGTCACACTGACTTCATGATAATTTTGATTCAAAATATAGCCACGCCTGTGACGCAATGACGTAGTTACGTCGTCCAATGTATGAAAATATTTGTCAAACACAACACAAGTAAAAAATCCTGAAAAATATTACAGGAGTGCTCAGTCAAACTAACCTCACTAGTTACCGACATATTCTGGATTAAATAAAAATAACCCTTGTACATAGATAATTAGCTATGAAAGAACGCTCACGCTCCTTTTCTACCTCTTGTTCTTTTTAGGGTCCCGAAGCCTTTGTAAGTATGTAAGTCTGACTCGCACTTGGCCGGGTTTTTTTTCTAAGCGCACGGACGACTATGTGAAGACCTGACGTAAGGATTGCAAATAACGATCCATGTTAACTCTGGATGAAAATATTGAAGGCAAGAGAGACAAGTACAGAGGTTCTTTTTAGTAGATGCGATGATTGATAGGTAGGAAATTACAGTGTAGTCAGAACATACAATAAGAGATGACTTGCATGAGAGGGAATCCTCTTACTCTAGGCCTTTTAATTTTTTTAAAAGACACACCTCTTCAGGTAAGTGAAACTTTAAAGCTTTACTATTTTAGTTTGCAACCGACGAAAAAAAACGGAGGAGGTTCTCAAGTCAACGCGTAATTTTTTTATGTATGACCACGCATAACTTTTTATTTACAGAGTAGTCAGATTTTTATAATTATTTTTTTATTGGATAGGGTGTATTGGATACCTTGACGTTGGTATTAAATAACTTTGGATAAAAAAATACCCCAAGGGTGGAAAAAGGATAAAATAAAAACTTTTTAACAAAAAAATTTAACCGCCGAAAAAACTGAAAGAAAAATATAATACCTTTTTTGTTTTGACGTTTATCTAGGTACCAGTTTGAAGTCGGTGCCTCAGCACTAGCCAGGAGAAGTGGACCTATAGTCGTCTACCTGATGGGCTTCTATCACTCCTCCTGGTTCGTGCTGAGGCACCGACTTCAAACTAGTACCTAGATTAAGGTCAAACAAAAAAGGTATTATTTTTTGCTTTTTAATTTTTTCAGCGGTTCAATTTTTTTGTTAAAATGTTTTTATTGCATTCACGTTACAAATGTTCATGTTGCATGTGCTGAGGCAGTCGCAGTATTTAATGGCTTTATTAATTTTATAATATAATAGCTCTATATGACTCGTCGACTTAGGAAATCCTAAACAATAAACACAGGAGTGAGTGTAATCCCACTGTGTCTTACTGTAGGGACTTTGGCAGTACTATTAGTTATCTGTACTTTAGCAAAAACTCGGACCTATGTTCGTAGAACGTTTTCATTGTTTGAGACAACTCTGTAGAGAACATTTGACACAAAATGTTCAAAAACATTTTTAACGGTGTGATCTGATTATTTACAAGTAAAAATCGGTCAAATGCTGGCCGGCCACGCACAGTGTATATACTACCATGTTTTTTTTTTCAGATTTTTTAAAGACGTTTAGCTTGTGGCTTGCGGAGGGGTGGACACGTACAGTCGAAAAAATTTAATCATGTCCCAGGGTGGAACCATTGTGCTACTAACGTCATGTTGACATCTCATACTTTTGCCAAGGAAATCATAGTGAAATTGATTATTAAAAGGTTCCACAAGGGTTCCACCCTGGGTCATGATTCAATTTGTTCGACCGTACATCTAACAAAAAATAGCATTTAAATCTTAATATTTGGCAAACGGATCCTAATTCGAAAACTATCCAACGATACCCCACTCACTACGGGTTTAGGCGAAAATAAAAAGCATCTTCAGGTTACCTTTAAAGTATATTTTTAACAGTTTGTTGGCATGATTAACTTATACATGCAAAATTACAGCTTTCTAGCATTAACAGTATCTGAGCTAAGCCGCCAACGGACGGACGGATACGGCTAAACTATAGAATAGAGGTTTCTTGAAGGAATGCGAAACCGTAAATTTAAATGAAAAAAATAATTAAAATGGGGTTTGTGAATTGTCAAAAGTTTTGAATAATTAGTTATCCGCTGAGAAAATTACGAGACAAATAAAAGGAAGACTTTCTAATTCTGCCAAATGTGCAATAATGGTGCGTTATAAAAGTGATCTTAACTCGGTGTCCTCCATTTGGGAATCATGGCATCATCATGTCACGACTAATAAACCTTTGTTGGTCAGAATTAGAGAGCTTAACGTGGATTAAAACATAAATGCCGCTATTTGAAAACACCTTTAAAAGCGACTTCAAAAGTAAAGTGCCGGCCGAGTGTGTCGCAAATAGGGGATATTTGACTCCGTGGCGACTCATCGCACGTGACGACATTAAAGCTTTTGAATCTGACGTAATTTAAAGTTGTTGACCCGACGACGTCTGTCTGCCCATACCCTGCACGGTGTAACGCCTGCGCTTACGGATCCTATGTGTTAGTTTGAACGCAAAATATCAGCTCTTCTAAAACAAGACACGGGCATCATACATAACACAAAATGCTTAAGTATATACTACGCGCCATGCTTTAAATGCACATAAATCCTCCATTTATTTATTATACTCGTAATAGTGCCTAATGTACACATGCGTAAAAAATTGCGAAGATAAACTGATTAACCGTTTCACCCCGCATGTGAGAGCGACAATGACATGCAAATAGCAAAATTGAATCAACAATTGGCATAGCAGTGTAATTAATTAGCCAATCACCTCTATCCCGCCTGCGGGTAAACAAGCCATGATGTCATGCGGGTGTTGTTGACCCAACGAAACGCACGGCACGGGAGTATGCCATTCATTTCCTACATAATACACGTATGACATATAATAGCTTCAGCAACACCTACATCATTGGTTTCGTCAGTGGTTTGTGATCAGTCATATAATGGCCAATCTTTTATTCACATTACAAGAAAGTCATTACAACCAGTTTTTTCGCTTTTATATTCAGCAAAAACTGTTACTTAAATACAATACAAGTAATTACCACCATCAGTATATTCGCTTTATTTTGACTTACTTATTCGTGTAGATATTTTAGACCACAACAAAGAGTTGTTCATTCGACTTTTTTATTATTATTGTTTTTTTATTTAATAAATAAAAATAATCTACCCTAATTTCATCTGTTCCCTGAAGACTCTAATAGTGAGAACTAACTGTTTGCAGGACTTCAACCGAAATTGTAAATGATTATTAGAACAATTTTATCAGTTTTTATTAGCTTATTAGTTTTTATTTTAGTATATTTTATTTTTAATTAAGTTCCTTCATTTTGTCTATTTATCAAACGTACTTTATCGTCAACACTTGATTAACATACTTTTTGTATTATTTTTATTTAGATTACAAAATGATCCAAATGGGCCTGTATCTATAAACGTATACATACTATGCGTGTAGGTATGTATCCATAAATTAGTTTACTTATCGGAATAAATACATTAAATGTAAAATTTTAATAAAAAAAAATGTAAAATGAATTATCATACCTGGCAAAAGCTCCTTTGACGACTCCATTACACTGGGCAGTGTTTACAGGTAAGGGTTCACTATTTTCTAAGTTCGGGGTGTGCTGGTCCCAAGGCTCAATGCCGCACGACAAGGCGGGGCGTTTGGTCGGTGTCGCCCGAGGGTAAGTGTGAGGACGAGCGGAACTAGACACCGCGGCAGACATATCCTCACTTCTCCTATGACTTCTCGAACACAAAGCACTAGCTGCATTCTTTAAGTGTGTACGAATACGGCTGCTACGAGGGGTTAACACAGCACCATCCATCTTCGAACACAACTGTCACTGCACTTAGTGTATATTCGAATCCATGTTTATGGTGTCACACTGCACTGTCCTGTTTAAAGTTAGTCACCGTTGTACATCCATCCTAGTGATGCGCCGCAAGCTGGTATTTATTCGTGATTTAAAACTTTGCACACTACAGTATATTGCAGCCTTACGAATAAAATTGTATTTTAAATATTATTATCGCGAAAGATGTAAGCTGCGTTTCCATGTGTTGCGAGGAATGTGTTTTTCATTAACCAATAGAAATGCTTCATTTACCTCGCATCGCACAGCACATCTCTGGTGGAAACAGCTTAGCTGAGGTCAAGGAAAAACACATTCCTCGCAACACATCCTCGCACATTATTGGTGGAAAACTTGGAAACGCTGCTTTAGGGCCAATTTTAAAAGGGTATGATTTTATTGATCACCAATTAAATGCGTTTTCGGGCGACCTAATAAATAATATTTGTTCCTAAAATAGTAGATCTGTCACCTAAATTGAATCACCAAATAATATTAAAACTGTTAGTACCTAAATATTATTTAAAAATTACTCGGAAATAATATTGATCATCAAATAATTATATTGGGTTCCAAAATAAGAGATGTGTCACTTAAACTGAATCACCAAACAATATAGAAATGGCTTCCTAAAAATTTATTATAATCACTGGAAAATAATATTGATCATCAAACTGAGGGTCGCAGCTGTTCTACCTAACACTTACTCTTCCTCGCTTCGGTCGTCGTCGTACCTAACTAGACCTGCCTTAGTAGAATAGGTAGAAGCATCGAATTAAGGAACTGGTCTATTTATTAGGTGACAGATCTTTTATTTTGGTGATCGGATTTTGATGATCAAACTATAATTTAGGATACAGGTTGACATTAATTTGATGACTCATACTTAGAGACAGATTTGATTAATTTGATGACCAATATACTTCTTAGGGATAGATATACTTAATAATTAGGGTATCGCAGTTAAGTGACAGATCTAAATTTAAGTGACAGAAAATATAGTTCCCATTTAAAAGTGGGGCCAAATTATCTAGGGGACTGGTGTAGTAAATAATCATTAGATGTCGAGAACTTTTGTAATATTTCTGTGGTATTTTCGAACGCCGTTAGCTACTCTCGTCTCGAGATCACAAATATACAGCCATGGGGTCAAATACAGGGCGCCCTTAAAACCGATGATAAGCCGTTGACAGTTGATAGGGCTGCTGATCCTTCAGGCTCAGTTTTTGACATAATAAAATAAAATAAAACACTGTAATTTCCTCGCTCAGCTTAGTTTGTTTTAATGCAACAGCCTGAAATGTAAGAATTTTGAAAATCTTAGCTTCTGTCAAATATTTCTGAATGGTAAGGCTTTTACATGGTATAAATAGTTTTTTTTTTCATGTTTAACGCCCTATACAAGGTGTTAATTAAATAACTGAAAACCTCAGACACCCCAAAAATATTTTTTCATTTTAAGTTAGTTGATTGAATTTACTTTTAAATACCTTATTATTTGAAAAGATATTCGTGTGTTTTGCTAAGTCATTAATTATACTTCATTTTTAACTCTACACTCATGATTTGTATTTTTCAGTTGCGCATTGACGTTTTTAGAAGAAAATCACACAGTGGCAGTAAACCAGCCAGTATTAAATTATAGAAATAGTATGCAACCTCACTAAAATACTTAATTGGCGCCTGTTGCAGTCGGAACTTTTAGACTGGGCACTATAACAAAGGGATTTAAAAACACAAACACAACCTAATTTAAAACATAGTGTAATCGATTCTACTCTCCATTCTGAGCAAACTACTTTCTGGTTTTCAGTTATTAATTTAACACCTTATATTATTGTATATGTAGGTACTAGGTACATTGACTTATTGTCATTGGAATATAGGTATTTAACTTTTTGTAACGTTCATATATTTATGACCACGACTGTACCTACTGCGTTGATAAGTTATCTTTTATCGAATAAGCGTATGATTTATGACAGGTAAATGTGAAACTTAACTAGGTAGTCAATATTTAACGTTACTTTCACTTTCCAAAGTAAACCGTGAATTAAAAAAGATGGTAATTAATCGATAACGATAACTCATACAAATAGGCGAGAATGTAATCTTATAGTAGGTATGTATGTATAAGTAGTTGACGAGTTTCCTCGATGTCTTATATCTATTTACTACGAGTACGTAGTCAGTATTTCTTTACCATACAAATAATCGACCAAAGATTTAGCTCACATTTACCATCCTAAGGTCCAATTTTATTGCATGTCAGAAAATACAACCGAATTGATAACCTCCTCCTTTTTTTTGAGGTCGGTTAAAACGTCAAGATCTCTTGTTAAACAATGTCAAAATTAGCCGTCTCCAATTTTTTTATCAAGCACCTAGGAAATATTATCTTCTAATGTAGTGAAGTAATTCCTCGGGCAACTTTAAATTCTAAGGGTCTGTTTCACCACCTTTTGATTAGTTTTAACTGACGGATAAATATGATGCCGTCTCCGTCTATTTGAACAAAACAAACAGAGACGGCAGCACATTTATCGGTCAGTGAAAGTTAATTGAAAACTACGTAAGCCACAAAATATTGGTGTGTGTATAAGCGAATTGAGAGAGATGTAAAATTTGACATTATAATTTGACAAAAAAAAACACTAAACATGTCTTTTTTCGAAGTAGGTGCAATCGATATCTTACTTATAAACACCAGAACTGTCTAGGAGCTCATAAATATCTGAACAGGAATGTATTATCAACAGCGTAAGTGCATGTTCAGATATTTTAGATCATCTAGACAGCTCCGATATTTATAATGGCGACTGTATCAAGTTTAAGTTACCGACTAACGACAACTTTTATTGCTGGGCAAAAACGTCACGATTTGTATGTATTTATGAACTGTACAGTCAGTATCAGAAGTAGATGAGTCGTTGTACGCGTACACACCTTCTTATTACTTAAGCAAGAGTGTAGCGTGTGTTATAAATTAATCATTTTAAGAGTGACACAACATCTCTTCACTTCTGCTGCTGATTTTACTGTCAAGAATAAAAATAGTCAAAGGTTCAAAAATGTGGCGTTATCTGGGAAAAGGTACCTTGTTGTCGGTATTGAGTTATTGATATCCCCATAATCTACATACATTTAGCTATCGAACCATGTAAGAAACATGCATGTAGGTTTAAAAGATATTTTTTTTTTAAATGTTGAAGCTCAAAAGCCAGAAAAGGTGATTATGAGAAAATTGAATTCAAACTTATACACCCAATAAAAGTATGTTATTGTTGGAAGTTACATAGATGACATGCTATTTGAGGAGTAGATTGTACGGGCTTTCAGGTTTCAAGAACAATTTTGTAATTGGACAACGGTTTTCCTATAGTTTACCTTGCCAAAGTGCAAAAAGTAAAAAAAAAGGTTGATGGATTTTTTACATTTTTTTCCATTTATAGTATATTTCCATTGGATTTTATCGAAGGAAAAAATATTATGCGTAATTGGACACTAAATAAGAACTACTCCGTTTTGAATTAACGATGTTTATTATAGAAAAAAAAATACTTTAACAAAAATAACTTTGTTGTTTACAAATGTAATTAAACAGTCAAAATCAACAAACTTTTATATTTAGTACGCTAAAACATAGCCAAATGAGACCAAATTAACTCAACAAATCTTAAAAAACTAGTTTTTTCAGTCTCAAAATTCAAGATAAAGTTTAGTAAAAAGTTTGTACAATCACTATATATTTTCTAAAAGGTACCTTATCGTCGGTGGTAAAATATTTAGTGATTATGAAGTGATATCATTTGAAAACGACTAATAACTTACGATTAATTTTAATAGTCTTAATTTAAGAACATTGTAGTATTAAAACTCTTACCAAAAACCTATAATTTTGTCTCAACACACTATGATTAACGTATTATAAAAGGTACCTTACTGTCGGACGAAAAATGTTTAGTGACATAGTTAAGAATAAGATCTAAAAAAATGCTTTTGATTTGTAGTTGTAACTATTAATCGTTATTATTATTACTATAAATCAATCTCTAAAGACCAGCAGGTGGTAGGACCTTGTGCAAGGTCCGCCCGGATTGCTACCACCATCTTGCTCGCTAATCCTGCCGTGAATAGCAGTGCTTGCATTGTTGTGTTTCGGCGTGGAGAGTAAGACAGCCGGTGAAATTTCTGGCATTTGAGGTATCCCATCTTAGGCATCTAGGTTGGCAACGCATCTGCAATCCCCCTGCTGTTGCAGGTGTCTAAGGGCGGTGGTAATGTCTTACCATCAGGTGACCCACTTGCTCGTTTGCCATCCAGTCGAATAAAAAAAAGACAAATTGGCGTAAATCGTCAATAAGGGCCTTATCACACTCGCGATTCGCGGGAGAGTTGAAAGCGAGGCAAGCGTGCAGTGAATTCGCTGCGAGCGTATAACGATTTCGCCGCAAGTGCGCAACGATGTCGCTGCTGCGAGCGCATGGCGAGTTCGCTGCTTTAGCGCCAAAAACGCCATATTGTAGACTTTCGTATAATAAATAGGGCGTCTTCGGCGCTAACGCAGCGAACTCGCAGCGACATCGTTGCGCGCTCGCGGCGATATCGTTTCATGCTCGCGGTGAAATCGTTACGCGCTCGAAGCGAACTCGCTGCGCGCTCACCTCGCTTTCAACTCGCCCGCAAATCGCTAGTGTAATAAGGGCCTAACTGGCTACCGCCTAAGGGTGGCCAGTTATTGATGATTTACCTTACTCTAATTAAACGCATTTTATGATGATTCTTGTCATTTTTTACGCGCCGACAAGCACCGCAATGGGCCCGCGTGGGAACTAATGCCCAAGCTCTTTCATTCTGAGAGGAGGCCTGTGCCCAGCAGTGGGAAGTATAGGCTAGGATGATGATGATCATGATGACGCGCCGACAAAGTACCGACGTCCGACACGTCTTCCAAACCGATACCGAGCGCACAGAAAGCATTCAAGAGCGGCACCGACAATAAGGTACCTTTCTTACTAAACTTTAAGGGATGTTTTAACTCATAAAAATCGATTTTAAAACTTGTGTCTCTGTCAAATTAAAATTTAGACCCTGCTTATTAATATAGAGTAAAAAAAGAAAAAATGATTTTTTTCGACATTTTACTTCAAGCGCGATTATCTCGGAAACTAGAACCGACAACAAGGTACCTTTTACCAGATAATGCCACAAATATATTTACTGGTGTAATAAAGTCTCGTCAACTTTGTGTACCTATGTGTGGGATGAAGATGTGTTTTTTATTTATTTATTTATAAACCATAATAATTTTACAAAAGAGAATTTCATATCAGCGGGCGAAAACTCAACAGATTTTATCTGCCGCTGTCAATCGCTCATTTTATGAAAAATCTTGGGTCAGACACAGACTTGACATTTTGAACATGAAACTACCGTGAGACTCACACATTGCAAATGACAACATAACGGACAACTCACGTCCGAAACCGTGTACAGTGACATGTCGAGCTAAATTCGATCACAGACGCGAGCCATCCGCCATGCTATCACTTACAAGACTTGAAATTATTATTGCGGAGCACACTGCACGCCAAAAAAGCAGCTTTAACGATTTGCTTACATCTAACTGGTGTCACATAATATATCTTATTACAGGTGTCAGACGGTAACTCATTAAGTGTACTCGGTAAAATATACTGCCATGTGCGTTTACCGTATATATTGGTTCATTTTGGTACCACATATTTCGGTAGATATTCTAGTTTACGTAGATTACATGCTCTAACATTCATATTTAAATCATGCAATGCAATCTACCTATTTCGCACTGAAGCACTTCTATTTTAAGAAGGTTATAAATACTTATTACGTTACAATACTCAAAGAGCTTTGTCTCATCCCTCTGCATCTTTTTCTCGGCTAATTTAGTAATACATATCTATATTTATTCTTAACCATGCTTGAACACTACGTTTTAAGAACTTGTTAACCGTAACGTGTTTAAAATTAACAGGTTCATCAGTTAGAATAAAACAGGAGACCATGTTTTTGTTTTCTTGGATTTAAGTAAGAAACTTATAATATTCAATTATTTTTCCATTATTCTTAAAACGTAATATGCGCTTGTTGTGCACCTCGTAAATAACGTGAGGTAATAAATAAATACTTCTTTATTTCTAAGACACGTGACAATTAAGCTCTCAATGTTATCTGATTAGTGTCAAGATAGATGAAAATGTCGGAAGTGAAAGAAATGTTAGAAATGGATAGATGTGTCTTTATGTATCTCCAACCTTACTCTCTTTTAATTCAGTTTGGCATCATTTGTCACAATCTTAGGTGCTTGTCGTTGAGTGTCAGTCAGTCGGTCTTGCTTAGAGGGTCAATCAGAAAGTAAAGCACCTAACCACAAAGTTAGTAGCGGTGATTTGATTTCTGCCAGTCGTAGCAGCACTGATAAAATCAACCACTTTAAAATTTAAACGTTCATTAAGTACCTAATTAAACTACTGTTATTCGCATGGCAAGCAGACGTCATATTTTTTTTGTAAGGGAAGAAATATATTTTATTACAATCGCTTTGCGTAGGTAGTTAAGTAGGTACGTAAGTTAGTCATAGGACTATTATTTTAGGAATATTATTAATTGAACATCAAATAAATAATTGTCTATCAATGTATTCTCATCATTTATATACCTTTGTACATAAATTAAATTATTTCAATAAAAATAAACTAAATTTTTAGAAAAACTAGTACTGCAGATAATTCGAAAATATACATAAACACAAACTATACAAAATAAATACTACAATCACATCAAAAATACTGACTGCACAGCAAAAATACTGACTCCACAGCCAATTAACTAGAGCGTGCGTAGATGAGATACTCATTCTCATAGCAAAATAACTTTTACTGACAATTTGGCACCGGAAAATTAGCTACGACGACGAGCGGAGCGAGGAGCGTTAGGTACAATTGCGACCACAACGCGCGTACCGAGCGAGCGCGCCGCGGCAGCGGCCGGCGAACCAACATAACCTTATTTATTTAGGAAACAATTTGGCCCCTACTACAGTATTTTTCACCTATGATGAGTTCTGTGACACTTGAAAATTTTCCGAATTACGCATACGCATACTATGTTCGCAAAATATATTTTTTAAATAATTTCTAGTTTGAAGCAAAATAATCATAAAAATTTAAAACTGTACATTTTAATTATATATAGCAATATCAGTGTCCATTAAATAGTCTCCATCGAATACGATAGAAAAATAATATTTTTCTAAATTACGCAATGTGTGAAACGGAACAGAGTAGTGACGTGACACAACATTATCGGCAAGTGCCGCGTTGCATTATTCAATAACAATGAACATTTAGATAGTTTAATTTTTTAAACAAAACTTGCAAGATTTTGTAAACGCGGCTATTGGAACACGGCCGCAGCCATCTTGTGCCTCCTGTGGCCAGTGCTTGTCAGTATCACTGTCAGTACGAGTGCGTCTGCCTTGTATACGAGTCTCGATTGCATTTTCTTTGCATTGTATTTCGTTATTGTTAATTTCTGTTATTATTATAGTCAAAATACCACAAACGGGACTTATCACGCTATTATTACACAAGTAATAATAGCGTGATAAGTATTATTGTTATTGACTTTTGTTACTGTTTCTCGTTAGGTTTGTTGTTATTTTTTGGCAAAATGCCGAAACGGTCTAAAAAGACTGTTTTGAACTCCTAGAGTCGGGAGTTTGTAATTCGTTTGAGGGATTATTCTGAGCGAGAACGAAAAAACGGTGTCCCGGTGGGCGGAAAACTGGAAATATATATTGTCACTACTTTGAAAAAATCTCGTATCTCAAATCAATACGTCAACAAATTTAACCCTTAAAACAGTGTTCATTAAGTTCACTCGGAAAGATTATCGATTTAGAGATACCAGCTTTTTCAAAGTAGTGACGATATATATTTTTAATATAATGCAACTTCTCCAAAAATAGGCACTAATAACTCGTAGAAAAATCGATAGTTCACTCGATAAATGGTACATCTCTAAAACTTTCAAACTCGAAATGTCACAGAACTCATCATAGGTGAAAAATATTATAGTGCTGGTTATGTAAAAACTTAAAAAGTATATACATGATGAAAATAAATTGATAGGTAATTATATATTTGATGTGCAAAAATAGAAGCTATATTTTTAAAAAAAGTTACAAGGTATGATGTGCGTTAGTCATTGATTCATTATAGCTGTGCAATAATAAAAATGCTTTACTTTAAGATAAATAGCGGTACGCCACGAATATAATTTGCAGTAATTTTTTTTGATAAAACATGGGTCCTTGGTTCCTGTGCGTTTAAATACTAACCTTATTTTATTAGTGTTCCAAAAAACTCAAACCTAACCCCTTTTTAAACACCCGCCTCGTTTCTTGACTTCTACAACGTTTAAAGTTTAAAAACCTCTTTAGCCTCCAAACCCATTTGTATGTAAGAACTTCGACGATAAATAAAAAAAAAACTTTCTTGAAAGACTTGGAAGTCCCTTTCCAAAAAATTTGAGACTCAAATAGCTTTTAGACAACTAAGACCTTTTGCATCCAATCTTCCGAGCCTAACTGGGAACAAAATAATTAATAAAAGAGAAAAGTCAAATTTGAAATTATTCTTTAGATCTAAGTAATAAATTTAATATTTGGTATTAAAAAAGCTTAATTAGAAAAGGTTTGAGCTAAAACTAGGTTTGAGGTTTTTAAAAAGCCTTTCATCAGTGCTCTAAAAAGGACTACAAAGCTTTATATTTCGGGATAAAAGGCTTTTGTCTTTCCGAATCACTGACTATTATTTAAACTTATTGGGACCAGAGGCTGTACTGCCTAACGTTTCTGACGCTCGCGATCGCAATCAAATAACAGTTTTTGTATGCGAAATCTGTTATTTGGTTGCGATCGCGAGCATCAGAAACGTTCGACAATACGGCCTCAGGTAATTAAAAATCACATGATGTGATGCACCCTTAACCAGGCCCTACCCTACTTCACTTAGATACAATATTTTTTTAATAAACTCGTGTAACTTTTGTCCAATTTGTATCTAAGTTTGAAGTAATTTAGTTTTTTATTGTCTCGGTAGATGGCGCTATACTCATCTAAAACATGCTAACGTTTGTCTATGTCGCTTTGGAATGTATTTATTTGAATTTTATTTTTTACGGATAATAATTTTCAGATTTGCAGAAGCAACATAAATCAGTTTATTATAATAAGATAAGATAATAAAAAATACAGTATCGACTTTCATTCATTGACTTCTTGGTACGAATTTGTACAAGAATTGTTCCTGATTCGTCGTAATCCCGTTTCGTCGGATTCTTGTTTCGTCGGATTCCTGATTCGTCGTATTTTCAATATCAAATGAAACTATGCAATTACCGTGACTCCACTTTCGTATTTAATATTTAAAACGAAATATTAACAATATCAACAATTTCAAATAAAGACACGTTAGTAAAAATGATGATATGATACTTATATACATACCAATTTAATTAATATACAGAGCCTATTTACACAATCTAAAATACGACTAATCAGGAATCCGACGAAGCAGGAACACGACGAATCAGGAACAATTCAAGGAAGTATATTGCTTCAAAAATAATTAATTACCAATTTTATTCATAAGGCAGTTGGAGTTTTCTCCACCGTTCTACTTTATTTGTTTAATGTTAAGAAATAAATATATTATTAAACTGATTATTCGAATCTATAGTGAAAAGCACTGAGAACGGGCCCAATTCCTCACAAACTTATCCGACACGTTGTCATTGCTCTCGAGTACAGAAGATCCTTTTGGTGACAGCTTTCACAGATTATCCCGTTGTTTTTGTTTAATGTTCACGGGTGGATAAAACAAAGACCTGAGATCAAGGGTTCTTGGGTCGTTGACCCATCTGGTTCGAAATACTTTATACAAACACTATAAATTTGATTTTTCTTTCAGAAAACTAGATATTTGTTAAATATTCCAGTCAAACTCGTAAAACGGCTGTTGTAATCATATTTTTGAAATAGCCAGATTTCATTTTTGACTGAGTCAAGAAAAAAAAGCCAAATTTCTCTATTCTGCGTTTATTTCCTAAAATTTAATTTCTTTATAAATATTTTCTACGAATTTACGTGACTTAATAATAATAAAATTGTGTTCAGTTAGTGTAGTTTAATTCAACAATAAATAACTTTCAATAATAATAACAAGTTTTAGATCGCGAAGCGTACCTAATAAATGTTTTCTTTATTGTTTCCCTAAATCTCAGTCTTTTTTAACCACTGGTATTTGTATGTAATATTTAGTACCTTACAAGAAACAAAAGACTTTTTTAGAATTAGACTTGGTAGAATGGATTACAATTATAAGATTAGTTGAACGAGGATCTTTAAGACTATAGCTATTAGTTGCGGTCTACTTGGCGGGCACTGGGCACTCCGCTCGAATGCATTGCGGCAATGAGTATCGGCGATACGGCCACATAATACTAATATGATATTTAAACACACATTGGACAACGATACTGGTATTTAACACCTTTTACATTAACCTTGAGTCGTTCCGTGGCGCTGTTAACAGCTATATTGCCAATAGTTGGTAAACAATCACATCAATGTCGATTGACAATCGTACATCTAAAGGACACTGACAAATACATCGCAAGTGTGTGTGTTTAATGATTACTATTGATTACTATTAGGTTGATCGGTGTAGTCATAAAGAGAAACATACCTAGCTGCTTTTTAATCGTCTACAAAGACTATTATTACGAATATTAAGTTTCCAAAAAAAGAAGCGTGCTGTGAAAACTTGCAATGAAAAACCAACTAAAACATGTTTTTGTCTAGAATTTCGCTTAGACAGTGAATGATAGTCAATAATAATTAATATTTCTATTATGACGTAATATTGAAGATTATTGAGTTTAAATTAATATTGTTTATATGATTGTTTGTTTATTATACTGGTAGAGTCGCAAAGGATCTCGATTGTATTGAAAATGGTCCGCCCCCCTATCAAAGGTAGGTATTTACTTCTAAACTATGCTAAATGATACGCTTGTACTGGTATTGTCTGTCTAAGCCCGGCAAACAATATTTAAAATTATACAGAATTTACAGGCAAACTCTTATAATAATTTAGTCTGTGGAAAGGCATGGTTATTTATGATAAATTAAGAATTTGAAAAATCCATTTACGTATAGGAAGCATCAGAGGCTTTGTGCAGAAATCTAAACGCGCACATTCCCAAAATGATCGGTGCAATGTCCCGTAAAACGACATGATACAAATCACGGCAAAAAAAAAACAAACAAAAAGTTTAATTTTAGAAAATCGTTAACGATCAGACGTTTTGCTGGCAGCAAAAAGGCTTGTTAGTTGATCTAACATTTGTAATTAGTTTGTTATTTCGCGCGTGTGGTTTGGATAGGTTAGTTTAGGCTTGCGGAAGGCTTTGCCGGGGCAGCGGGGTCAGTGGCAGGGAGCGGGGGCGGGGGCGCCGCGTGGGCGCGCTGACATCACCGCCGGAGCCAGCCGGTCTTACATCACCGGCTGTCTCCCACCGACCACAGCGCTCAACGCAAGCGTCCGCGCCGAAACTACTCTGATCCAATCGTCATCGACTATTAATCTACCCATAATCGTGCTATACTGAAGTTTTATTTGAGCCCCGCTTATGGGCATAGATAGATAATTGCTTAATTAAGGGATTTATGTATTACATACCTACATACATGGCCATGACTACTCAAGACACAGCTACAGACAAGTGCTTAGCAATAATTGAATGCAATGCCTTATTGATTGAATACAAACGAGATGACGTTAGTTATGTTTTTGACTAGTGATGTCATGTACTCCAATTAGTCGGCAAGTTTAAGGTCACGCGTCGTTGGAATTAAAGTATTGAACGACAAAGAAGATTAAATAGAATTTTAAATCTACACAAAAATAAATTTAACTTTATTAACTGATAATAAACTAGCTGTTGCCCGCAACTTAGTCTGCGAGAACTTAGCATTTTCTTCTTTACGTTTAAACCGCACTACGGCTAAATTTTAAATCAAGTAAACTTTAAACCGCCAATGCGGCCGCTTGCATTAGTTTACTTGATTCACAAAGTCACGCGGTTAAAAACAGCGGCGGTTTAGCAGTAGTGCGGCCTAGGCCATAAGGGAATATTTTTCACATTGGGTCGAGTACAGAGTTTACATTACTGCAGAGACCGCGTCATACTATATAATGAATGTAAACGAAAAACTTGCACAGTCTTTATAATACTTAGGTAACATGTAATAGTCGATCAAAACTTAATATAGAATGTTTGCCGCATACTCGTCGTCGTATAAGTACGGAGCCTCTATCAAAATGTGTTATTATATATATGTATATCCTATCCTGAAGATACATGCATTCAAAAAAGTAACAACAACAAAGTTGGACTCGGTTACGTTTTGACGTCAACGCTTACTCGCATTCATTGCAGTTTTTGAGTTACATTCCAATTTTCTTATTACTTTGAAGGAGTTGTAAGCAAGTTCTTAGTTTATTGTTCGAGTCCCATATTTCCCACGACAATGATGCCAATTGGTTTATCAATCACGGCAGGACGGATGCCGAGCCGGCGTTGCCGCTGGGGCAGTGGGCGGCGTGTGGCCACCAGCCGTTCACTTCTGTAGTGTTAAACGACCGGCGGGATGTGCGGAACAATTCAATATAAACCTCGGCACGTTTAGCCTAACTGTACATTGCTTGGCCTGTTAGCACGGGAAGGCAATTCGTTGGCGTGAATTGCTTTCATGGACATCATATCTACCACACTACGAGTATACTGCTTTCAATGCAGCGATGTTACATCAACAGGCTTCTTCTAAGATAAATTATAAAACTAATTAAACAGATACCTACTTTTGATATTTTTCTGAGAAAAGTCTATTTGAACGTTACCTTCTTCGGAAGCTGACTAATATAATGCTTAGTATCCATCCAGCTTGGTATTTTTTTAAGAGGAAGTAAGTGGCTTCAATGATTCACCGACCCGACCAAAAGTTAACTAGGTACCAAAGATTTGGATTTAGATTGAATAAACTGTGGAAGTAGGTTATCGTATTATTTTTATTTTTATTTATATATATTGTTTATTCATAATTGTATATGTGGGTATCGTGTTCAATGTAAGTGGTAACTAAGTACCTATATTATTTATGTATATGTATGTATGTATATACATCATATTATTAGTATTGTCATACTAATTGTTGTGTCCTTCCTTCTTTCTGTAAAAAAGGTTGCCTGGAAGAGATCGCTCTTAAGCGATAAGGCCGCCTATTGCTCACCTTGTAATTTTTTTTTTCTCTTTGTATCTGTTTTCTGTATCGCTTACTATGTCTGGTGTACAATAAAGAGTCTTTGTATTGTATTGTATTAAGTGTATTTATTTATATGTTATACACCTATTCTTTTCTTCTCACTGTGCATAAATTACTGTTCGCCTATCTTTAAGTTTTCCTTCCCTGTTTAGGTTAGCTTGAAAAGATCCCTTTTAGGGATAAGTTCGCCTTTGTGCTCTTTTGTTTGGTTGTTTTCTTTATGTATTATTTTTGTGTTTTATGTACAATAAAGTATTTACATACATACATACATTTGGGTCCGTAGACTGTACATATATGTACCTATACTATCTATACATATAAAAAAGTCCTGACTGATTGACTGACTTATCAAAATCTTTAACACTAGAAACCTTTATATTGTAGATTCAAGGGAAAATTTATAAAATATTTGTTCAAAAAATAACTCTATTCGATTCAAAACTATCGAAACGGGCACAGGCATTCAAGAACAGGACTCGTCTAAACTCAGTTTGTATTAAGTATATTATGGGTATACTCATATCTTCGCGTATATTCTGTACAATGGACATGCGAGGTCACGCTTTGTAGCGTATCGCGAGCCATTGTGCTCTCGTGTACAGAACGGGTTCAAGACATCCTGGCAATAAAGCTAGCTGGCAACAGAACAGACACTTGAGGACGACACCGCACTACATAAATTTTAATCAGATCACATTGCGATATTTCCGCTGCGTTTGCTTTTTACGTTAACACAGGATATTAGCTAAGTGTGCTACATAGAGCTGTCAAGCAATATCATAAGTCTAATGCACTGTACTATCTATTATACTACAGATGGTAACTATACAAATTGTCGACTACGTCCGGGTGTATTCAGTCATCACTTTTACTGCTGAATTGAGATCTGATATTGTAGGCGAACATCCTTCACGTCGTGAATCGTGATGCCGTCATCGTAGGAAAATGTCCGTTGGCGAAGCACGGTTTCAAAGTTTTAACTAAACCCTTCACAACGCAGCGTTGACTTACACGATACATTTTGCAATTCCTTAGTGTTAGTTGTATAATCTCCTTCCTTTCATGCTTTTGTAGTTATATGGGTAAAGTCAACATCTTATGGAAGAGAAGTGGAAGAGAAGATAAATTTAATATTAATATACGCTAACCATTATGGTATTCAGGCTAATATCAAATTGGATAAGTGAAGACTGATTCCCGACTAGCCGTGAGCACAAAGAGTGCAAAAAATATCCGTACCTAGTTAAGAAAAAATACGAATAAATAACCATAATATGATTATAAATTAACCTTTGCTATAATTTTACGCATGGTTGCAATAAAATTGTTATCCTCCGTTTTTGCGATAACACCAAGTGGGATCACATGTAGAGTCACATACGGTCACCGCAATCGCAAAATAATGCTACGTGGACATTAAAGAACATGTACCTCGGCGACCGAGCTTTTCTCGGGCTAAAACTCGATAACAAGCGTTTACCCAGAGATAAGACCAAGCTAGATCGATTTGTCATCCCCGAAAACCCAAACATACCAAATTTTATCAAAATTGTTGGACCCGTTTCCGAGACCGAGAGAGATATTATATATATATACACACACACACAAGAATTGCTCTTTTTTATGGTATAGGGGGAAAACGAGCAGGCGGATCGCCTGATGGTAAGCTATTACCGTCGCCCATGGACACCTGCAACACCAGAAGAGTCACAAGTGGGTTGCCGACCTTTAAGGTAGGAGTAGGTACGCTCTTTTCTTGAAAACTTGAAGGTCATATCGGTCCGGGAATATCGCAGGCGATAGTTCATTCCAGAGTTTTGCTGTGCGAGGCAGGAAATTTCTGGAAAAACGCACAGTAGAAGACCGCCAACCATCTAAATAGTGAGGATGGAAGTGTTGTCGCGTAGGTCGGTGGCGAAAGGATGCGGCGGCAGGGATCAACCCGAATAACTCCTCGGAGCACTCCCCGTTGTACATACGATAGAGGATGCACAGTGAAGCTACATCTCTACGCAGCGCCAAAGAGTCAAGTCGATCAGAAACTCGTTGGCAGCCGACTATTTGAGTCGCTCTCCGTTGTATGCGGTCCAGAGGGAGAAGCTGGTACTGGGGAGCCCCTGCCTACAGATGAGAGCAGTATTCCATATGTGGGCGAACCCGCGCCTTATAAAGCTGGAGGCGGTGGGCCGAAGTGAAATACTGTCTCGATCTGTTGAGCACGCCGAGCTTCTTTGAGGCTAATTTACCCTTACCATCTAAATGGCCGCGGAACTGGACTTCACTCGAGATGTCAATACCAAGAATTCCGATACTGGCTGTGGTAGCTAGGGAAGTGCTTTCGAAAAGAGGTGATGCGACAAACACAGACTTTTTTGTGGTAAACGCGCAAACCTGTGTCTTTGTGGGGTTAAAACGGACTAAATTAAGTCGACCCCATTCGGAAACTTCTTTAAGGGAAGTCTCAATTTCAGACACAAGTTTGTTTCGGCACTCTATGGCGTTTTCCCGAGAAATATTGGCGCAGCCGGTGTAAAAAGCATCAACCGTACTATCATCCGCATAACAGTGAATGCCGCCAGTTGGCAGCATATCATTGATATGCAGAAGGAACAGCGTAGGCGATAGCACACAGCCTTGAGGGACACCAGCATTCACAGACATGGAATCAGAGCATGCGCCGTCAACTACGACCTTTATGCTTCTGTCCGTTAGGAAGCTGCCGATCCATCCGCATAATTTCTCGGGAAGCCCAAAAGACGGAAGTTTTGAGAGGAGTGCTTTGTGCCAAACCCGATCAAAGGCCTTTGCTACATCTAAGCTAACAGCCAATGCTTCACCCTTTGTCCCAATCGCCTGTGCCCAACGATGTGTCAGGTAAACCAGAAGATCACCAGCCGAGCGGCCGCTACGGAAACCTTATTGTCGGTCACTCAGAAGTTGGTGATCCTCTAGGTACCGAAGGAGCTGGTCGTTGATAACAGACTCCATTATCTTCGAGAACAGGGAGGTTATGGCTATTGGCCTATAGGTAGATGGATTGGAGCGGACTCCTTTTTTAGGTATCGGGTGGACCAGAGCAGACTTCCATGAGATCGGGACTACGCCAGAAGAGTAGGAGAGCAGAAAAAGACGCGTTAAAACCGGAGCCAACTCAGGAGCGCAAGTCTTCAACACTATCGGGGGGATTCCATCGGGCCCATTCGACTTATGGATATCGAGGGAGAGAAGTGCTCTACGCACTGAGTTTTGGTGGAACCGGATATCCGGCATACAGCCCTCACACCGCGGTATGGTCGGCGGCGTGTGTCCCCCGTCATCCAAAGTCGAGTTGAACGCAAAGAGCTAGAAGATCGGCTTTTTCATTTGCGTCGTGGGCCAACGAATCGTTACCCGCATGTAGAGGCGGAAAAGATGGCGTGCAGAAATTCCCCTGAATAGCTTTGGCAAGAGACCAGAACGCACGAGTTCCCGAAGGGGTCCACTCTAGTCTCTCGCCAATTCTACCAATGCTTTTGAGGGACCTGGAGGCAAAGTTAAACTCCTTTTCACTTTTACCTGTACACAGGTATTAGAG
This sequence comes from Choristoneura fumiferana, assembly GCF_025370935.1. NCBI lineage: Eukaryota > Metazoa > Arthropoda > Insecta > Lepidoptera > Tortricidae > Choristoneura > Choristoneura fumiferana. The sequence continues at coordinate 12,296,738 of NC_133472.1, forward strand.
AGATAGATAGGAAAAAAGCGGCCACTGAGGGTTTGTAGGTATGTCAAAATCCATACTAATCCATACTTAATATTATAAATGCGAAAGTAACTCTGTCTGTCTGTCTGTTACGCTTTCACGCCTAAACCGCTGAACCGATTTTGATGATATCTGGTACAAATATAGAATAGACCTTGGGAAAGAATAGGCTATCTTTTAACGCGAAAAAGAGGCTTTAAGGGGTTGAAATAGGGGATGAAAGTTTATAAGGTGGAAGTTCGTCGCTGTCGAATATAAAACCATGAAACTTAGCTTTAAGGCACTTAATAAGAAGTAAATCGATATTAGTTTGAGCTTTTTTGAAAATTTGACTTGTGAGGGGGTGAAATAGGGGATGAAAATTTATATGGAAGGTCGTCATTATCGAAGATAAAGCGATGAATCTTTATTAAACTTGCCATTTCGGCACGTGATAAGAAGTAAATAGATATTTGTTCGCGCCTTTTTTTTAATTCTTCCTGTGAGGGGTGAAATAGGGGATGAAAGTTTATATGGAAGATCGTCATTGTCGAAGATAAATCAATGGTTCTCTATGAAACTTGGCATTTGGGCACGTGATAAGCGATAAATAGATACTTATTCACGCGTTTTTTATAATTCTTCCTGTGAGGGGGTGAAATAGGGAATGAAACTTTATATGGCAGATCGTCATTGTTGAAGATGAATCGATGGTTCTTTATGAAACTTGGCATTTGGGCACTTATCAGAAATAAATAGATATTTGTTCAAGCGATTTTGAAAATTTTACCTGCGAGGTGATGTTAGCAAAGGGCATGATGCAGAGTTAGCAGAGCCTTCTAAACTCAAGCAAAATGTACGCAATGTGGGGTCATTTAAGATGGCTAATTGACATAGACAGTCAGACATGAAAAATTATAATTTTCAGATTTTTTCTTATTTATTGAGCTATAAGAGCTACCTTTATGCAAAATACCAAGTTTCAAGGACAGCCGGAAGTACCCTATTACTTTTTCTGTTAAGGTGATTTACATGGAAATACCTTTTTAATGACTGTAGCTTTTGATTGCCTTGACTTAGAAGTTTGTTTTTTTCGCAGCTTTCGGGCCTATTGACCTGAGTTTAGGGTTTCAATTTCAACTCGATATCGATACTCCGCTTTACGAGATAAAGGGTCTTGACAGACAGACGGACGGACGGACAGCAAAGTGATATAAGGGTTCCATTTTTCCTCTTGAGCTAAGGAACCCTAAAAAACATTTGTTCTGGCGCTTTTCAAATTTTGACCTATTTACTTGAAAATATGGGGATGAAAGTTATTAAGAAATTAAAAAAAAATTACTATAAGTATATTTATCGGAAATATGTGTAGCTATGCTTAGTAAAAATGCCATCTTAATTATAATCCTACCTTCCTAACTTACAATAAAGGACGTAAGGTGTCAAGAATTCACTATGAAGAATTAAGTAGTCCTTTTGTGTTGGCAGGGTAGAATACACGTCGTATTGCTAAAATGTGGCTTCTCGCAAAATATTTATGTTTTACCAAAGAACATGGATGGATGAATGGATGGATGGAAGAACTAAAAAAAATAGTTTATAGTTGTACCAATGTTTTAAAATAGATTATTTTCAGTAAACCGTAGAAGTTTCTATGTGCTATTATTGGCAAAATAGGTATCATAAATAAATTAAATACTTTCCAAAGTTACTATGCCACGCGGACAAAGTCGCGGGCAAAAGCTAGTATATGCTATAAACGACTGTCTAAAAAATAAGCTATTAGAGACCTGCTTCTGAGCAAAATGTACGCAAAGTGTGGTCATTTTATACTATCTGGTTGGGACCCCGGGACTGCTTAATTTTTTTTTATAGAAATACGCGTTAGTTACACTCGTAAATTTCAGCTGTCTATCTTTTTTTTTATCTATTACGCTTCTTGAGATACAGTGTCCTATGACGGACTGTGTGTCCTATGACGGACTGTGTAACGCCCAACGTTGGCTAACCAACTTTAAATTCCAGAACCATAAAAATAGTTTCTAGTTGCCCAATATTGTTTTACTTTGATTACATAATTATTTATTATCTAAGTTACTGAATTATCTTTTATGAAATCTGTTTATCAAAACCTGATTTATAAGTTATCATCGATTAGGCCAAGTGTTGACATAAGCAATTTCACTCATAGATATATATGGTCCTAAAGTCCAAAAGGAAGGATAGGTGCCTTGGTACAATTCACATCAACGCTTCGTCACAACCAAGTTAACAAATAACTGTATCAGTCATATGCCCATTATTTGCACGTTTGATGACTTGTCAACTTATTTTCCTTCTTTATTACCTGACTGCCAAATAAAAAGGATTCTGATAGAGCACGTAATAAACTAATCAATGCCAATTAAAAACAAAAGTTATTCATACCATATGTACCTCATTTTCATCCACAACTTCAATTTTAAACCGAGTCAAGTAATAAAGCTCATCTAACAACAAACTCATACATAACTGAACACAATTCGGCAGGTTCTAATAATACAAGGGTCGACTGTATAAGACCAACGATCCGATGCGAGGTTTCCCAAAAGCTTTAGTTTTATCCACCCGCGCGCAAGTCAATATTTCTTCTACAATTACCTATACGTTTAGAAATTGGTTCCACACACGTCACTGTAAACAAACTGGCGAGTTTGTTAAATTGGCGAAACGGAAACTTAACGATATATAGTAGTACCGCGCTATACCAAGCAGCGGAGCTGTTCGCGCAGCACTGGTGACCGGCGAACGATAGCGAGCGCCCGACCCAATGCCTCCTACCACGATATCACCCGCGCAATAACGGTACAGCTTTACTATCGCGGTTACAAGAGAGCTGCCGACTTCACAAACACACATTTAATATTACTTTAGCCGACGCTTAGTTTCCTTGGTAAGAGGCGCAAGCATTGTTGACTCGGCGCTGATAACAGCCAGTACAACTCTATCCGCACACACAGTACCTACACTACACATCTGCATGTAAAGTAAACAAACAAAAAGTTACGAAATAAATACAGCTAAGGGTTACGTACGGACCAGTGCACTTCTGAAACAGTAAATTTATGTGCGTGTTCTTTTAAACACGAGTAGGTAATTTTTCGTGTTACTTCTAACACTGAGACAATAGTTGAACATGAATTAATGCTGGCCAGTTAGAAGTCAAAGAAGACTGTTATTTTTGGGTTTGTCCAAACATGTTTTAGTTTTTCTTGGACAGACCCTTTCCGATTTCGATTACCTACGAATCCTTCGTACAATACAAATAATACCAATATAAGCCGAACTTACGCAGTGAGATAACATACATACGCTGATAAACGAGAAAACCTATATTATAATCTCGTCTAAAATAAATCATTATTCATTAAGGCTCCACTTCTACTGAATATAGAAAAGTACTTGCCATCAGGAGACCCACTTGCTCGTTTGCCATCCAGTCGAATAAAAAAAAGTATTTAAGTCCTGTAAGTTTCATAATCAAATAACGTGCTTCCGATACAAATGTTCAAAGTTGTACAAACTTAGTTGACAGAGACTAAAACGTTTTGAAAGATACTAATATTATGAAAACAATCGGGCATAATAATGATGACACACACTACGCACTAGTTAGAACAGTGGAGCCATATTCACAATTTTAATGTAAATCTAACACTGTTCGGTGGAACAATGGGCAGATTAGGAAACGACTGTTGCGAAAATGTCTCTTCGTGCCTTTTCAAATATGCTTCACACGATAGAAAAAACTTTCCCATACTCGAAGAGTGGCAAACGGAACCCTATTACTGTTGCTACGCTATCAGTCTGTCTGTCACAGGGCTGTATCTCAAGAACAGTAATAGATAGACAGCTGAATTGCGTACATAATGTGTATTTGTATTGCCGCTATAACAATCAATAATAAAAGATAAATTTAATTAAAAATTAAAGACAAGAAACATGTTATTTTTGTTTGCGTTGTATCTTTATAACGTTTAGACATAAAAATTGCAAACTTAGAATGATAATAGATATAAATATACTCTAGATATCGACAAATAATAAAAACCGGTTAAGCATGAGTAGCTTTTAGTGAACAATGTAAAACATTTTTTTTCCTTGCAAAAAGCGTGAAAGAATTGCATCAATGGTACAGAACCCTTCGTGTGTGAGGCTAACTCGCACTTGACCGATTTTTTATACCATAAAAGCACAAAGTTCTCGCGAGGTGCATACGCAGTTCCAGATAGTAGCTAGTGTTAAATTGCTTGAATATGACAACTTTTGCACGAAACTGTTTAATTCTTCGTTCATTCGTTTACTACTTTTGATCGTCGTCGTACTTTAACAGATTACAAGTTACCAACAGTTTTAGTAATCTTGCCTTGAGTCGTTATCTATCATAGACAGTCATAGACTTGACACCCATACAAATAAATGTGAAATAGCTCTGTGCCTCAAAATGTAAGTCTGACAGTCTGTTAGTTACTTTTTCACCGTAAAACTGCTGAATAAATAGACATCTTTTAAGAATAAGAAAGCTCTGTGCAAGACAACTTCGCGGGTAACAGCAGGTATCATATACATAAAAAAAGCCAAACAACTTAAAGTTGAATAAAGCACTGAATTTTAATCGATACATTTAATGAAACTTGGCAGTGCCAATCAAATGTTGGGAATACAAGTTGCACCGTACGTCTGTCATTTAACAATTACCAAAATAAAGTTGATAGCGGGGAACGTGCAGTGATATTTTGGCAAGAGAGGCAACTGATGCGTGTCGCGAGCGCTGGATGGCATCATCGCCGTGGAGGATCGTGACGTCACCGGGCCTTTTTCCAAACGTGGCCGCCAGACGAAAATAGCCCCCGCACCCCGCCCGCCTCGCCGCTGGCCCCTCGCACCGTCACCGACGGATTTAGAGAGCCGAGCGAACGCTGCGTGAGCTGCGGCGTTGAGCGGCCGCGCGAGCGGAGCCAGATGTTGCGTGCCGACTCGACACTTGCCTAAATAATAACATTCCACGTACGTCGTGCATTTTGCAAGTCACACGAAACACTATTGATCGAGGATGTCCTGCAACACCCTTACCTACTTTTAAGCTTCTCCGCAATCGGGAATAAATAATTAACTGTATAATATTATGCTGATTTCTGTAAAATTAAATTTAGTCGCAGATATAAACAAAAAATATTCTATGAGCTTACATACCTATTTGTTTCTTGATTGGTATTATATTAATGATTATTTAATGTATGCTAGAGCGACGCGACCAGTGGTAGTCCGAAGGGGCAAGGGCGCGAGAGACACAACTCCAAACCTCAATCTTGGGCCGTGACCGCAGGCGAGACAGCATTGTTGTCTAGTTAGGGTCTAGAAAATAGTTAAAACCCTGCAAATGGCCATTCAGTGTTTACCGACTACTGAGAATAGAGGAGACCATATCAAAAGATTTCAAATATATTGCAGTTGCAAGACCTTCCGCCTATCTATCTATTTAGACGACCAGGTGGCCTAGTGGTTAGAGAACCTACTACGAAGCTTGAGGTCCCGGGTTCGATTCCCGTGTCGGGGCAGATATTTGTATGAAAAATACTAATGTTTGTCTTCGGGTCTTGGGTGTTTAATATGTATTTAAGTATGTATCTATACATCTATATAATTAAATTTATCCGTTGCTTAGTACCCATAACACAAGCTTGGCTAAGCTTACTTTGGAACTAGGTCAATTGGTGTGAATTGTCCCGTGATATATATTTTTTTATCTGACAAGCGCTGCGAGCGCAGACGGTTTGATGACAAATACCAGCTTTACCAACGCTGGCCGTTCGCTGAGCATATGTCCCCGCTATTATGCAGATTAGAACTCCCACATCAGCTCGCTTTGCGTTTTTACCATATCTAGAACCGTTATGATGTATCCTGGTACAAATATAATTCACTAACATATTAAGAACTGGCGAGATCCAAGGCTGTGTGAATGCCGACTCTCTGCAGATAACGTCACTTAATTATCAATAATTTACAGGTATAATAATATTAATAAATATGATGTAAAATGAGTTTTTGAATAAATTATTATTATTATTATTAATAATAATAATTTGCACGTATAATATTAAGAAATCTTACAATTTTTTGTAATGCAAAAGCGACTTGTCACTTTATACATTTTATGTTTTTGATGGGAGCTTATTCATTTTTAGGGTTCCGGAGCCAAAATGGCAAAAACGGAACCCTTATAGTTTCGTCAAGTCCGTCTGTCTGTCTGTCCGTCCGTATGTCACAGGCATTTTACTCGAAAATTAAAAGATGTATATCAATGAAATTTGGAGTACAGATGTCTTGTCAAAGCCGCTATTTATTTTTGTAGTTAAATTACAAAAATAAATATTTATAAGGGGGGGGGGGGTTGGGGCACTCCAAACACGTACAGAAAAAACGAGTTTTTAACTCACAACAACGTGTGGCACATAGTTCGACAGCTCTTTTGAAAAGATAGTAAGGTTTCTCAGAAACTTTTTTGTTTAAGTGAAGATTTCCGGAAATAATCGCTCCCAAAGTAGCAAAAATTGTGTCCCCCCCTCTATCTTGTAAACCGTTTGTCCAAAAAATATGGAAAGGTAACGCTTAATAAATACTTTCAATGAAAATTGGTTTCAACATGATCGGATATACCGTTTTTGAGTAATTGCCGAAAAACTGCGCTTCTCAACAAAAGGACGTAAGTGCCGTGAAGATACGCTCTTTTTCTGGTAATAGCTATTAAGACTGTAGTAAGTGTTTTATTGTGTTATAACGCACATAATATTACTTGATTTTTTTCGTATTGGCTACGAAACCCTATCTTGGGCGTGTCCGACACGCTCTTGGCCGGCTTTTTGTAGGTTACTCTCCTTTTTTCTCGGGTAATTGGTACCTACAGCGTGTCGATCTGTCTATATAAAACTACTTACTTGACAGCAGAACCCTGCGAACAATTTCTATATTTTGTATTTTTAATTTAATAAAGATTTTGAAATTTTCATAATATAACGATGTTAGTGTATAGCATATTTTACACATTAAAACGCCATTGGCTATCAACAATCTTGTGATGATAAAAAAAAAACTATTAAAAACATACATCTACATACATAAATAAATGCATATAAAAAGAAAAGTCCTGACTGACTGTCAAACAACGCCCAGCACAAACCCTCGAATTTTTTGCATAAAGATTCTCTTTCATTATGTAAACAGGGAGCACAAATGGTTGTTTGGAAATGCACCTTCTAAGTGGTCTAAACTACGAAGGTCTAAAGAAGCAATTTAAAAAAATATTAAACTGACTTCAAAACTAAAAAGATAAATGAAGTTTTATTTAATCTTTAAAAAATTTGATAAAAATATTTTCTTTTGAGGTCGGCGCCTCTGTTAGTTTAGTATAGAACTAGTAGTTACCTACTCATTTAAATATTTCTTTTAAATCAAGGCTAGCACCGACCTCAGAAAATCGGCAATTTTTTTTAAATTCTTTTAATTCTTCCTTTTTAGTTACAGTTTTGAAATCAGTTTCATTTTCTAAAAATTCTTTTTTTTTATTTTTGTTTTATTTTTTAAATCAGTTCAGTTGGAATTGAAACAAATTATGTTAATCATTTTCTTTCGAGTCCAGACAAGTTACGAGACAAGTCTCAATTAATAATAATAATAATATCTTGGGACAAATTACACCAATAATTGATCTAGCCCCAAACTAAGTAAAGCTTGCACTATAGGTGCTAAACAACAAATAGACATACATATTAATATTAATTAGTATATACATACATACTATAGCTGTCCAGGCGAACTTCGTACCGCCACCTAACAGACCATGAATGTCGTGCTAACTTTTAGCTAAACTTTTAAAAGGATTTTATTAACGTAATTAAAAGAGTACTAATAAATAAATAAAATAAATAAATAAATATTAACCTAGTCCCAAAGTAAGCTTAGCAAAGCTTGTGTTATGCGTACTAAGCAACGGATAAATATAATTATATAGATATAGATACATACTTAAATACACATTAAACACCCAAGACCGGAGAACAAACATTCGTATTTTTCATACAAATATCTGCCCCGACACGGGAATCGAACCCGGGACCTTAAGCTTCGTAGTCAGGTTCTCTAACCATTCAAGGAGACATTCATTCTTGGAGACACACCTTATAAGAAGCTGACATTATGCAAAAGACGTGCTGACCACAGATAATCTAAATAACACATGTAATCTATATCTGTGGTGGTGACATTATGAAAAAGAAGACATTTTGGGAAAAATACATTTTAAGAAAACGGACATTTCAGGGCTGAGCCATTTAGGGTTGTAGGTATGTATATTTTAATGCCAAATCATTAAAAAATAATTTATATAAAAAAAAAATGGGCTAGGCCACCCTTAACACTTAGGGGTATGAAACATAGCTTACGTCCTACCGAACGTCCCCCCAGACCTACCGAATATACACAAAAAATTTCATAAAAATCGGTCAAGCCGTTTCGGAGGACAAACATTGTGACCCGAGAATTTTTAATATTAGATAGCATAATTATTTCTTTGTCTTTCACGTGTCTGACATGTTTTAGGATTACCCTGATAACAACCAACGACGTTTTTCTAGTGACTAAATACACTTAACTCTCTATCTCAAAAACTTCTGCACCGATTCTGATGAAACTTACTTTGTCCCCTAAGTCCAGCAATCCTAGTCCTAGTCCAATTAAAAATATTTTTTTGCTGTCCAACAAACACACCTGTGTTTTGTGCTGTGTGCTGTGTGTGTGTTTTTTTGTTTGTTTTTTTGTGATATGTTCGAGCGAAATTAAGTTTGGCATAAATGTTTAGAAGCTGGTACAATTGGTTACCTCTTTTTATTGAAGTTGGTTAAAAATGGGGGTTAAGGTTGGTAATTTTAATGCCACAAATACAAAACTGTAGTTAAGATACAAATCATAAATTATTCAGTAAGATTAAAATCATACCTACATATAAGGGGTGAGTATAAAAGGTTAAAGTTTTTATGATAACATTTACATTTTTGACATTATACACTTAAGAGCTTAAAATATAACTATGGAAAAAATCCATTTTAAAAGTTTTACGCATAATTAAATGTTCAATCTCGAGTAGTTAAAAGTATTAAATAATACTCGTATTGTTCCTGGCTCGTATTAGACCACAGGCTTAAGACTTGCTGGATGTCAACAAATTTTTCATCACTGAATGATTAAATTGCACTTTCTTATATTTTGCGTAAAGAATTAATTGTTCAGTGACTTTTGGCTCATATGAATAAGTTGAATATGAATAAATATTGTCAATTGTCCTATGAGTTTTATTTACATAACTATATAAGTAACGTAACATATTCAAATGTGGTGTAAAATCATGCATGATTTCTTCAATAATGGTTTGTTATTGTAGGAAAAAGATGACCTTCTAATCTTGTAGAAACACTGATCTCAGACAAATGATGCTTTCCGCCAAACCTTACGAAAGGCTAAAGAAAAAAAAAACGTTTCACAATGGCACAATTGTTTAAACGAAAAAAAAAACAATAGGTATAAAGCCATTATTGAAAAGTAGTAGGTACGCAAGAGTCGCTATGAACTATTTCTGAATGCTGCATTCATTACAGAATGGTGGACTACGTTAAGTGTGTGCAAGACCAGGTACAAACGGATAAATGCGATCTCGTGAACAGGCAGCCTTTGCTTTTCATCCGGGAATCGCGTCGAAAAATACAATAGCGTAAGCGCGTAATCACAAATTAGCGCATGTACCTCCAGCGTGACATTAATTACAGAAAGAAAACGTACGCGACTGTGAATTCTGAGAAACCTACTCGCGTTTCCTGGAAGCGCTACTACAGGCGACGCTCACATGCATAACGTTCGCGATACCGTGTCGCACACATAATCACCGCGGCCCTGATAACACGTCGTGCTGTCGGTGCTCTCATTAACGAACTTGTACTGCGTGCCCAGCTCATCTTACACCTAATCAAACAATTTGCTGCACAAGACTTACGATAGCAGAGTCAACACCACAATTTAAGAACTAGACCAGAACACTAATATTAAGTGTTCGGGGAAAATCAGACCAAATGATAGATACTATCAAAGATTGGACAGGGACGAGTTTTTTTTAAATTTTAGCCATTAGAAATGTATCTAATGTTTTTATTATGAAATTCGAACAACTAGGTAAACCCAATTAATAAATCATATTATATTAAAAGTTATCATTACAAGTTTATAAATATCGTTTAGAACTGCAGAATTAACAGATTCGTTGACTCTACTTAGGTCGAAGCCCAAACTCAATAGCGTAACTTCCTGCCAATGAGACTCAATAGAATGATCGCTGATCATATTAGGGGTTAACGGCAAAATGCCAACGGTCAATAGTGACAACTTGACATGTGACCAGGGAGCAATGAATATAAATTATAGCTGTTGTCTTGCTATGTACTCGTATCTACCTTAGTTAGATCTATGACGCGACGAAATTATGGCATTCAATTAATATCATAACCGATTTTCAACACGGTTTTTACTGTTAACATGTAGACATTAATTATTAGGGTCTATTTTAATTGAATTAGGTACTTTATTGTAATTACGGCATCAATCAGCACGATTATAAACTCATAAAATTTAAAATGTGAGACTTCTTTTACACTATACTGGCAGTAGACGGGGCGCATAAGGCTGTACACATATTTCTCCTCCGTTTAGTTTGTTACAGTCCTTATAAATAATATAATATTATAAATAAGAACGTTTGTAGGCGTGTGCGTGTGTGTGTCCATGTAGTTATTACTCCTTTACGCTAAAACAGGCCCAATAGTAGATTGTACAACAAGGGTATAAAACGAGTCATTTTACTCGAGGCGTTCATATAGCCACCTCGAGGGGAAAATGGGTTTAATGCTCGAGTTTTACACTCTGCTTCTCACTTAGATTGCGAGGAAATGAAGTAGTAACAGTGGAAACAATAATTCACTTTCTATGTACCTTTTATTTTTTACGCATTATTATAATAATTCTATTTTTTAATTTTACTGATTTATTTTGATTGATTCGATTGATTTTTAGTTTTATTTAATTAAAAATTCTTTAAAAAATATGTAGAAACTTTTTTGTTTGTGGCTGTTGACACCTGATTATCTTGGTCTTAATTTGGTCTTAAACGAAGATTTTATTTTATGCACTAGAGCATAAAAAGTCATTTAATGTCGCCTAGATACAGCATAAACACGAAATTTACGAGCATGAGAAGTGAAAATTAAATTTGCTGGAGCTCTGGAATAACAGAGACTATATTTTATCCCGATGTTCCCACTGGATACATGTAAAATCTCAAAACTTTAACCACTAAGTATAGACAAATTTTAGTTAGGTATTGTTCATACAACAAAGAAGACCACGACGAATGTTTCGAGAATTCCTGTTGGAATTTACTATAATCTCGGGACTTCAATTAGCCAGCCAGCCCTACTTATTCGTAATGGTTTACGCGAGCGAAGCCGTGAATAAAGGCTGGTTATGTACGGTATAAATGGACTGGATAGTCATACTTATTAGAGACAAAATGCTGCACTTCGTGATGAAAGCAAGCCGCTTTGCACAGTAATAGTAGAGGCTAAACTGAGTGATTTGACCCGCAGCCTTTGACAGCAGCGGAAGTTTCACCCCTTAGGAACAGAGATGGCACCACTTCTTTAAAACATATTTCAAAAAATTCTACAAGCTAAAGTAATAGACCGATTTCAATGTTTAATATCTCAAATGAGAGCCTATTATATACGTTACTTATACAAAATACACAAAAAAATATTTACTGAAAACTTTTGGCAAAAAACGCCATCTTAAGTTTTTTTGTCTTACCTGATTGGTAGTTTTTACTTCATTGCTTAAAAAAACTGTATGCAACATGAATGGTTTAATGCATATACATATTACTGAGTACATAACAAGCATTTAAAAAATCCGATACCGATCCGTTTAAGTGTGAGCACAAATTTCTTTAAAAAATATTTCAAAAAATTCTACAAGCTAAACTAATGAACTAATTTCAATGTTTAATATCCCAAATTAAAACTCATAATAAAAAAAATCAAATATTAAAAAAATCTTTACTGAAACTTTTGAGCCTTGAAAGAAACTTGAAAGCCGCAATAATGGTCCAAGAGGCTTACTTTCTTTTGCCAACTCTCTTTTGCCTTAGTCCATCCCCAAGAAGATGGACATGGTACGGAACCTTCTGGTTTCAGAGCGTTTCTCCATATGTGGCCCGCTTGTGCATGTTTATAGAGAGCATGTCCATACCATGTCCATCTTCTTGGGGATGGACTAAGGCAAAAAAGAAGGACTCCAGAATTGTCGGCAGTTACAGCGCTGCAAATCTGGCTGCGATACCATGCGTTGTGGGTGTCGTCGGGTCAGCTTACCATGCACTGCCCAGTGTAAATCCTGCAAAGGTGGCTGTACAAATTAAAAGTAAGTTAATATCAGTGCAGGGTTATTTTGTATGCTGACCACTGATTTCCACAGGTAAGCACAAAATTTTAGATCTAATGGTAATCAACTAGGCACAAAAATAATTCAATAGTAATCTACAGCAACACAGTCCGTGTCTAAATGATCTGTGATTATTTGTAGTATTGGAATAGCACAAGTACTTCAAAACGACTTTTCCATTTCAGTTCTACATCTGCCGATGAACCAACTATGCCGGAAACGGTATAGTTTTTATTTTTTGTCTTAATAATTACTAATTGTAATTATATTTTTTGGTAATACCGGGGAAAAACTTTTTTTTTTAATAAATTAGGTAATTTCTTTCTTCTTTTCATTTAACATTATACATTAAAATCAGTAGTTTCACTTCAACATTTCGCTGAAATTTATTTGTAAGAAAAGAGTGCACAATTAAACTGTATAAGTATCGGTGTCGGTATTTTTTTATAATACTTGTTATTTACTCAAAAATATATATAGGTATGCATTAAACCATTCATGTTGCATACAACATACAATATTTTTAAGCAATCAAGTAAAAACTACCAATCAGGTAAAAAAAAACTTGAGAGTGCGTTTTTTGCCAAAAGCATTCAGTAAATATTTTTTTGATGTTTTATTGTAAATAATGAATGTTTATGAGCTTTAATTTGGGATATTACACATTGAAATCGGTTAATTAGTTTAGCTTGTAGAATTTATAGAAATATTTTTTAAAGAAATTTGTGCACACACTTAAACTTTCATATTTCGTGAAATATGAAAGGTATCGGTGTCGGTTTTTTTTTAATACTTGTTATGTATTGAGTAATATGTATATGCATTAAACTATTAAACCATTCATGTTGCATACAGTTTTTTTTTTAGAAATCAAGTTAAAACTACAAATCAAGTAAGAAAATAAAACTTAAGATGCCGTGTTTTGCCAGAAGTTTACAATATACATTTTTTTAGTATTTTTCCTAAGTAACGTATATAATAAAGTTTCATTTGAGATATTAAACATTGAAATCGGTCTTTTACTTTCGCTTGTAGAATGTTTTGAAATATTTTTTAAATAAGTGGCGCCATCTCTGTTCCTAAGGGGTGAAACTTCCGCTGTTGCGGGTCAAATCACTCAGTTTAGCCTGTACTATCACTGTGCAAAGCGGCTTGCTTTCATCACGAAGTGCAGCATCCGGCCAAAAAATGGTCATAACAAGTATGACTAGGATAAATGAGGATAATAATAAAGTCTGAATATCACAACTCAAAATCTTAGAAAAATGGGAATGCATTTATCAATGGCTATATATATAGTAAATTTATCAAAAAATCTGAAAGATCGACTCGTGCGTGACGCTTTTGCCCACCTACCTTAAGTTTTCGTCCTACTTACGGGACACCCTGTACATAGGTTAAATACATACTTTTTAGGAACGACAAAACGTTTACATACATATTAAAGCAGATCTAACCTAGTCCTCGTACATTTCGATGACGACGACACCGACCAAAAGTTTATACAACGACTTACTTGGCTAGGCTGAGGGTGGCATCGTAGCCCGCGGCGGCGGCCCGGCGCTCCGCGGCCGCGTCCACCATCCCTCCGCATCACCGCGACTGGCATCACTTGCACCACCCTACCACCTAGACTACCACATTACGAATACGATACTTTGAAACCCGATCGAGCGCACCCGCTATATGACACTAACTTATCACGTTACTAACTCCGGCTCCTCGTTGAAATCATTGATTTCTTACTTTGTGATTATTCGATCTGAAACAAATGAACAATACGTTAATAAATTAATAATAATTCATAATGCAATGTAAAAAAGAGCTGCCATACAGGAGTCGGTAGCATCGTGATTGCATCGTGGTCTAGAGCGAATAAGCGAAGTGACTTCAAAATTTGTGGGAATTTCATGGCGAGGATTTCTATATACAGTCAAGGAAACTGAATCTTGTACCAGGGTGGAACCCTTGTGCTACTAAGGTCATGGAGACATCCCATACATCTGCCAAAGAAATCATAGCGAAATTGGTGGTTATGAGCACTTGACCAAAAAAATCAAGCTCTGTTTGCACAAATTTATCTAGTTCCGTTTTCTAATTTGAAAAAAAAAAAAACATCTTATCGTAACGAAAATGCATAATAGAGGCATCGGCAACTTTGGTGATTTTTGACGTTTGTTTAATTTTATAGTTGAAATAAAATAAAGTAATTATATAGATGGTATATTTATGTTATTTATTCGATATTTATATTTACACTCGCGATTCAGACCCAAAGTCTAATGCAAAAGTCACCAAATACCTAGTCTAAATAACGATGTCTCTTGCTTCCGTAACAATTTGTAATGAGTCAGGTATTCTCTTTACATATATAGATACATTAATTAACAGAAGGATATTCTTTTGTGGAATTTCGAAGAAAAACTCTATCTAATTAATCTTAACAAAGAAAACATCTGTTCTTTTATTTCTCTTCACGAATTCATTCGCTGATTCATAATCCTAACATAAAAAATAACATTTTTCTTATACAAATTTCCATCACCTTTTTTACCCCCTCAGTGGTGAAATTTTTAAAAAAAGTGAATCATGTGTTTATTTCTATTCGAGAGTCGTTCACTTAGTTTCAGAAACATACTTATAATTGCAAAAATAACGTTTTTCTCATGCAAATTTCCATCCCCTTTTAAACCCTTTAGGGGTAGAATTATCAAAAAATGTGAGATGCATGTTCTTTTATTGTCTTTGAAGAAAAATATTTCTAAGTTTGAAAACAGTTCTGAGTTGGAAAACAGT
Organism: Choristoneura fumiferana; assembly: GCF_025370935.1. Taxonomy (NCBI): domain Eukaryota; kingdom Metazoa; phylum Arthropoda; class Insecta; order Lepidoptera; family Tortricidae; genus Choristoneura; species Choristoneura fumiferana. The sequence continues at coordinate 12,312,107 of NC_133472.1, forward strand.
TTTAAATACTCGTGCTGCGCCATCGGTTGGTGTGAACGTGCCTTTACGGAGCGATGTTGTTAGTGTTGTGTGCTACCCTACATTAGGCATTCTACTAATCCTACTAATATTATAAATGTGAAAGTTTGTGAGTGAGTGAGTGAGTATGTTTGTTACTTTTTCACGCTGAAACGGCTGGACGGATTTGGATGAAATTTGGCGAAAAGTTAGTTTATAACCTGGATTAAAACATAAGATACTTTTTATCCCGATATTCCCACGGGATAGGGATAAAATCTTGAAATAACAACCGCTGGGCTTAGAGCCAATAAATTTAGTATGTAGGTAGCTGGAGCTCTGTAATATCACATAGGCTACTTTTTATCCCGATATTCCCACGGAATAGGGATAAAATCTCGAAATATTAACCACTTAGAGTCATGAAATTTGGTATGTAGGTAGCTGAACGTCTGGAATTACACATAAACGACTTTTTACCCGATATTCCCACAGGATACCTAGGGATAAAATTTCGAAATAACAACCATTGGGCTTAGAGCTATGAAATTTGGTATGTAGGAAGCTGGACCTCTGGAATAACACATAGGCTATTTTTTACCCCGATATTCCCATGGGATAGGGATAAAATCTTGAAATAATAACCGCTGAGCTTAGAGGCATGAAATTTGGTACGTAGGTAGCCGGACATCTGGAATAACACATAAGTACGCTACTTTTTATCCCGATATTCCCACGGGATAGTTTTGTAACTAAGGGACCCCATACATCTCTGTATTATTATTATTATTTTGTAATTTTTTCTTTAATTGTACACTGTAGTTTTAAAGTATTTTATAGGTAATTATTTTATTTTTAAAAAATGACTTTCTGCCAAGTTACTTGCGGCGCATTCTTCTTGGCAGTGATGGTCTTTCCGAAAGCGCTGGTAGTTTAAAAAATGACGTGTAAAAGTGCCCATTGCGGCCTATTTACTGAATAAATTATTTGAATTTGGATAGGGAATTTTTTTGAAATTTCAGCACTGGTTTTAGTCTTGAATTTTGTACAGTTATTCACAACACAACCTCAATGAAGACCACGATATAAATGTTGGAAAATTCCAGGGGAATTTTGTAAAATCCCGAAAATTTCAATTGCAACTACCAGACCGAATAGTTTACGCGTGCGAAGCCGCGGGTAAAAGCTAGTTGACAATAAAAATGACGATAAAAATGCGGGTAGTTGTGCGCCGGTGTTAGCTTCGTCGGGCAGTCGCGCGAGCAGAGCGGTGGCGCGTAGTGTGCGTGTTGCGGCAGCCGCTGAGTCGCGTTCGCGTGCTCCTGAGAAGAAGGGCTACGAAATAGCCCGAAACATGTCGAGCTAAACTCGGTTTAAGACGAGAGTTATCCGTTACAATATCATTTAACATGAGTGAGTCTCACGGTAGATTCATGTTCAAAATTTCTAAGTTTCATAATTTTAACCTAAAAAATAACGTTTTTCGCTACACAAATTTCCACCTCCCTTTTACCTATTAGTGGTGGTTTTTTTTTTTAAATGGTGAGTTACAGAATATTCTTTTTATTATGTTAAAAAGCCATTCTAGAAAAATTCTGAATCATAGTTTTAAAAACAACGTTTTTAGGGTTCCGTACCATAAGGGTGCTAACGGGGCCCTATTACTGAGACTCCGCTGTCTGTCTGACTGTCTGTCCGTCTGTCACAGGGCTCTATCTCTGAAGCCGTAAAAGTTAGACACTTGAATTTTTCACAGATTATGTATTACTGTGGCCGCTATAACAAACCAATACTAAAAATAAAATAAAGTTACAAATTAAAGAGGGTCGTCATACAAGAAACGTGTTTTTTTCAGCGTTTTTTGGTTGCTAGGCGTTATTAGCCGTTGCTAAGGCGACCGAGTCGCCTAGCAACGGGTAGCTATGTCGTTTGAATATTTACCTTTAAGTTTTCAATTTTAATTATGTTTTATAAAAGCTTCGATAGTAAATATATTATAGTGACTGTCTGATTGTGTGGTTTATTCGTTTTTGTGCAAAATTAATAAAGCAATTTATGAACCACAAACCTCAATGAAGCCAACTTTGTTAAAGCGCTGGCCAAATCCACACCGTATTAATTACTATGTTTACCTATTGTTTTTTACACTAAAAAATCATACTAAGTAATTAACACTATTTACAAGGTTTATAATACAGTTTAAAATTTATTCACACTAGTCGAGCTTCTTATTATTTAATTACACAACATACGAAGTCCGCCGAATTTCCCACGAATGAACAGAGTTGACAGATTTTTTTTTTTGCCGCGCGCGGCAAGTTGCGTTGCGGGCAATGGCTTCAGAAGCAAACAGCCAGAACCAAAGAGGATGAGAATACAAATAGTTTTTTATTCGAAATACTTGGACAAGTGCTTACATTTCGGCGATATTTTTAGAAGCTTTTCTATAGCTTGTCCTGTTTGTTTATTTACTTATTTATTGTTTGTTTTGCTCAAATCTTGGAAGATAAATTTGACCCACTTCCAGTGGTCCGATCGACTTGAAATTTTGCATACTTATGTAAATTTGGTGAAAATACAATAATCTAGTAGTGACACCTTGGTGGTCCTGCCAGGATCGTCTCTACAGGAGGGAACTCCTCAATAGTTAAAAGTACCGACTTGAAATTTGGTACAGATATGTAGTTTAGACGACAGTGCAAGTACAGTCAACAAAAAGTACATTCAGCAAAAAAGCTTGTATTCATAGCATTATATTTATTTGCAGTGTAGGTACCTAATGTAACTATGTTTGCTTGGGTGGAATCTTTCAACTCAAATTTGAAGTGGATATCTTCAACCAATTGAGCTGAAATTTTACACGCATGTATAAATCCGATGACAATGCAATATTATTATAACATGGAGTGGATCTGATGCTAAAGCTAGCGGGTGACCATATGAAATCTGTGATAAACGACACGACCGCTGCATCGAGTTTGGACTCGTTTGTCGTCTTGACGAGTACTTTGGTAACCAGGAGCATAAAGTAGAGTCCAGTCAGCAAAAAAAACTTATATTAGAAGAATTTAAGAAAAACTTTTACTGAACTGTTTACGGAACCCCTCATGTACGAGTCCGACTCGCACTTGACCAATTTTATTTGTCATGTTAATTTCCATCCCCCTTTTAACTTTTTAGGGGTAGAATTATCAACAAATTTGAAATATGACATGAGTTAGTTGAAACGTGTTCTTGTATTTCTCTTCACTTCAATGTTCATTAAGTTTCATAAAACTAACCCTAAAATAAAAGTTTCCTTCTACCCCCCCCCCTTTTCCACATCCATAGTTTCCAAAACCAATTACATTAGTGTTCTTTCATTTGTCTTTAAAACTACACGCACGTTCATCATATTATTTCATTCAAATAACATTTTTCCGTAAGTACTAACTTCCTCCCCCCTTTTTAGCCCCTCAGAGGTAGAATTTCCAAAAACAGTGAAACACGTGTTTGTTCATTTCTGTTTCAAAACCATTTCACAAAGTTTTATAATGATATCTTCATTAATAAAAAAATTCCCATACAAACTTTCGCCCCCCCCCCCCCCTTATTACCCTTCAAGGGAAGAATTTTCAAAAATGGCGAAATACGTGTTCACTTATATTTATGAAGAATATTCTTCCCAAATTTTATAGTCACAACTTTAGAAATAACAATTTTACATACTAACGTTCACCCCCTTTGAGGACGAATTTCAAAAAAACCTTTCTTATCTCGTGTACAGTCATAAAAGGAACCTCTGTGCGAAATTCCAGCTTTCTAGGTTCAACGGTTTGGGCTGGGCGTTGATGAGTCAGTGAATGAATGTATCAGGACTTTCATTTTAAGGGTTCCGGAGCCAAAATGGCAAAAACGGAACCCTTATAGTTTCGCCATGTCTGTCTGTCTGTCTGTCCATCCGCGGCTTTGTTCAGGGACTATCAATGCTAGAAAGCTGTAATTTTGTACGGATATATAGGTAAACTATGCCGACAAAATGGTACAAATTAAAAATTCAAAAAAAATTTTTTTTAGGGTACCTCCCATAGACGTAAAGTGGAGGTGACTTTTTTTTTCTCATCCAACCCCATAGTGAGGGGTATCGTAGGATAGGTCTTTTAAAATGATTAGGGGTTTGCTAAGACAATTTTTCGATTCAGTGATGTATTTGCGAAATATTTAACTTTAAAGTGCAAATTTTCATTAAAATCGAGCGTCCCTCCCCTCTAAAATCTAAACCAGTGGGAGGAAAAATTTGAAAAAATTCAGGATGTTAGTAAGTATATCAAAGTTTCAAGGAAAACTATAACTATTATTATTAGTTTATGATTAAATAGCAGCCTAAGGTATAAAATATACCTAAACTTGGAAGATTCCGTGTAAAATACGAAATCCTTAGAAAAATATTACTTATTTTTTTCGTAATGGCTACGGAACCCTATTTTGGGCGTGTCCGACACGCTCTTGGCCGGTTTTCTTATATATTTTTGTATATAATTTGAATTTTACAGTGCATTACTTTTGTAAGTGTCATGCTGTAATTTTTTATTGATAAATAAATAATAATTAGTCTGTCAGTTAGATTATCAGAAAATATTGGAGATATTTTTTTTCCTTTTGACAATTAATCTGTCATCTCCCAGGATAACAGGATCAAAGTAATTTGGGCACAAATTTGTGCCTCTGAGAGAGGACAGGTCAAATAATAAAAACTGACTCAGTGCGAGTGCGAGTGCGACGCTTGAAATATTCACGGAATATTTAGTTGTACTAATCACATTTAAAATAAATAATTAAATTAAAATAAAACAAATATTTAAGGGGGGCTCCCATACAACAAACTAGATTTTTTTCCGTTTTTTTGCTAATGTCTAACGTTTATAGATAATGGTACGGAAACCTTCGTGCGCGAGTCCGACTCGCACTGGGTCGGTTTTTATTATTTAATTGTCAAAAGAAAAAAATATGTCTCCAATATTTTCTGATAATCTAACTGACACATTAATTATTATTTATTTATTTATTTATCAATAAAAAAATACAGCATGACAGTTACAAAACTAATGCAGTAAAATTCAAATTATACACAAAAATATATAAGAAAACCGGCCAAGAGCGTGTCAGACACGCCCAAAATAGGGTTCCGTAGCTATTACAAAAAAAATAAGTAATATTCTTCTAAGGATTTCGTATTTTATACGGAATCTTGCAAATTTAGGTATATTTTATACCTTAGACTGATATTTACTCTTAAACTGCTAATAATTAAATTTAAACTTAACCGTTATAGTTTTACTTGTAAGTTTGATTAACTTACTCCCCTCCTGATTTTTTTTAATTTTTCCACCCACCGGTTTAGATTTTAGAGGGCGGGGGGACGCTCGATTTTAATAAAAATTTGCACTTTAAAGTTGAATATTTCGCAAACAAATCACTGAATCGAAAAATTGTCTTAGCAATCCCCTAATGGTTTTAAATGACCTATTCAACGATACCCCACGCTATGGCAAAGTCTAAGAACTTACTTACATTTTCTTTACATTTACTTTACTTTACATTTTCTTACACTGTGCTATAGGGTTGGATGAGAAAAAAAAATCACCCTACTTTACGTCTATGGGAGGCACCCTAAAAAAATATTTTTTGATTTTTTTATTGTACTATTTTGTCGGCATAGTTTACATATTATCCGTGCAAAATTACAGCTTTCTAGCATCATAGGCAGACAGACAGACATAGACATGGTGAAACTATAAGGGTTCCGTTTTTGACATTTTGGCTCCGGAACCCTAACATACAATAAAAACTAAAAAAAAGCTAATTAGGGATTTTTCAACGTCGTCTTCGTCGCTACCCTAAAACGACGGAACACCACACCCTCTGGCCAGAAATCGGAGCGCAGGAACATTTGCTGGTGCTTGGCAGCCACTTGCGAGTCTGAATGAGCAGAAATTGCTAGCCCTTTGAGACTCTAGTCTTTTGATTACATATTTTTTAGGATACTGTAACACTAATAGAAAGCTAGACTGTTCCAGCTTTGCACAATTTGAAATTGTTTAAAATTTAATTTTAAAATAATCTATATATTTTTTTAAACTAGTCAAGATAAAAATATGTAGGTATGCTCAGAATTATGTATGCCTATACTAAACGAGTAATACAATATTTAAATATGTCATTTGCACAATTTTGAGTTTATACCTAGTTAGTGCCAACCATGAACATGCATGATTTTGTCAAAATTACACATTAATGTCATTGTAATAAGAACCACGGCATGCGTCATCGTGAATGACTCTGCCTATACACTACTTTCACACTAGTCTCATGAAGTCAAGACAAATATACTTCTATACTTCACACCAATTTCATACACATTCTTGTTTTCTATTGGCATAAATGTTGAGGTGTTCACAGACTTCAGCGATGGGCAGTTTGTTTTACCTATTCTTTAAAAATCTTTTACCTAGATGAGTCTCTTTACAAAAATTTTTTAGATAATTAAAACATCATCATCATCATCATGTCAGCTCAAAGATGCCCGAAGAAGACTGCTGGATATAGGCCAATTAATTTTCATTCTACTCTTACTATGTCAATGGTTCAGTCATTCCCAAAGTGGGCGATAACGCCCCTTTGTGGGCGCTGGAGGCCTAAAGGGGGGCGGTAAGGGGTTGTAAAGTTGCATTATATTATTGCTCTCTCTCTCTGGTGATGTTATTCACGTTTTTAAGGTGAAAAAAAATTGGGGTGCTCTACAAAATAACTGATTTTCGAAGTGGGCGTTAGATGAAATAAATAAGTTTGGGAACCTCTGGTTTAATACATAAGGGTGAGATTGTTTTATCCCTTTCAAACCCAGCCGAGTATGAAATGAGTTACGAAAATGGACTATATGTACAATACATGTCAAGTTCAAAATTCAAATGTAAGAGTTATGACAGTGGACCTTATATACAATCCATGTCAAATTCAAATTCAAACGTAAATTAATCTGCACAATTGTATTGGCTGGGTTTGAAAGGGTTGATTTTTCAAATGTCCTTATTAAGTGAAGTAATAACTATTTAGAAATAACTGATAGTGATATGTTACACTGGCACATAATTTTTTATGAAGTAGGTAAGTAAATCAAATTTATGTTTTGTCTGATTAAATATGTTCTTATTACCAAGTTCTTTGTTCTTTATTTTCTATTCCAATAATTGCCTTTGTATGTTTGCTATCTCCAATGAGGTCATTGATAAGGGAATAAAAAATGTCCTGTGATATTTATTTATATCCTTAAATTTATTAACAAGTACTTACCCATTCTTCTTAATGCTGATTCGGTATTTGAAAATATATCATTTATGTTTGTTTTTAGGCCAGTAGGTGATTTCAGAATAGCAAAGTGTCCCTTTACAACAAGTTATCTATCTTTCAACCTTATTTGTATCTACCATTAGGAAGTTAGTACAAACAAATATATGACTGTTTTGAATTTGGAGCATATTCAGTAGTTTATTTTTAAAGAATAGGTTTTAAATTGAAGCCTTTAGTGTTGTTAAAATATACTTATATGAACTAATATTTGTAGATTTATGATACAATTTTGTTATCCATCCATATTTTATTCACTAGTAAGTATGTACCTTATATAAATATAAGGTTATCACAGGTATGGTTACCACCATAGAAAAATCAAAGCCAATCCCACAATGGCAGAGATCCCTGCAGGGATAAGTCCGCCTTTGTACTTAACACAACTTTTATTTATGTAACCTTTTTGTACAATAAAGAGTATAAACGAACAAACAAACAAACCAATCCAAATACAGTCAAAAATCAAATGTCTTGACAAGGTTTTCATTCAACATTAAGGGTAAAACACACTTTTATAATTATCAGTACAAATAATTTTTTTGTGCAGATACACTTTCTAAGTTATGAACAAAATCTAAGCAAACTTTTTCACTCATGTTGAATACATATAGGAAACAACGATTTTATGATTAGGTAGCAAGGCATTATAAATACAAGAATAATTCTAGTTATCCAAGTGAGCCTGAGTCACAATAAATATTTAGTGGGTTGGACGGTATCATAAATAAAAAATGTACATAATAACAAAAAGGACATGAAAGGACGGACAAACCTTACTATTCCTACCCAACATATAAGTAATACTACCTACTCAACCAATCGCGGCATAGTAAACCAGCAAATTTTAATGCTTGCTTACGACGTTTACATACCTACAATTTCATGAGATCATCGATACAGCAAAATGTAATAAATATAAATGTGACTCACCGTAGTACTTGGCTACACAGAGACCGTGTAGGTTATCATCATTATGTATCAACTATAATGATAGACGTCACACATAGCATGATAGCACATACGTATTAACGTTGTATTTCTGCTTACTATATGAGCTTGATGCTTTTTGGTAATTAGCAATGTGTATAATTCCCACTAACAATACGATTGAGATTTCTACTCGAGAATGAAATGAAACAAAACAGAAAGATATTGAATTTCGAACCTGTGCTGCCATCTCTGAGATTTTGCTGGAACCACAATGCAATTTAAAAAATCGAAATCGTATTCTTTGACATGAACTTACGTTATGCTTGTAGTGAGGTCACATTTTATTTTTCTATTGTAAAAAATGTTGTCATACATCATTAATGATTACATTATTTTTAATAAAAATAACATTTTAATTGATTCATCGCCTTTAAGATTTTAGAAATATTAGTACAGTACAGTAGGTAGTAAAATAAATGTCATGCGACGCTTTTACAATGTTAGTGTGGACGTTGCTTGAATAACTTTTTTTGTGACACAGGTTTCACTCTCTCAGCAAGCAACGCGTTCCTGCTACTATGGAGTTTGAATACAGTGACTAATTCAGTCATGCCAAAATGGTTTTTCCGTATAGGTAAAATAAGGATGAAGGTAGCAAGAACTTTTTTGACATTTGACAGTGTCGGACTACGTGCGCAATGGTACCGTCGTTTGGGTAGCAGGAATGCCCCCCTCTGTTGATTAAAATTTGAAACATTATTATAATGCTTCTATCTAAACAAGGTCAACAGTTTTCATCAACTCTGCAACGAAAATAATTAAGAATCAGTGTATATTATGTCTTTATCTTTGAAAAGAGTGCTTTTTGTCCGTCAGTATCTAAGATACATGCGCGAGTGTCCGCGAAAATGATCTGTACTTTGTTTTTCGCAATCACATCGTTACATGAACATGGATGACCTAAAATGCGAATACGTGAAGAAGAAACGATGCTTTGCACTGTCTCGATTAACGTTATCAACACTAATTATAGTGCCCTGTATATCGATTATCAACAATCGAAAACATATCTTTGCTTAACAATCGTTGAATTTCTGATGCACAAAAGTGAAAATGTGATGTGTCAAACCGATTGTTTACGTCGAGGCGCACAGGTGAGCGAGAGTGGTTTGTAGTAGTGGCACGGAGGGCGGCGAGGCTGGGTGGCGGGTGCGAGGCGCTAGGCGCGAGCCATGTCGGGTCGGGAGAGCCCCGCCAGCGGCGGGTACGAGGAGCCCGCGCTGCGGCTCAGCGTGCGTAAGGACCTGTTCCCGGAGGCGGGCCCGTACCCGCCGGCGGGCGACACCGACGCGGACGGCGACGCCGACGACGACTCGCTGCAGGACCAGCTCGACCAGCACGTGTCCTGCGTCAAGCTGGAGACCGACTTCGAGCAAAGCATCGACGAGATCGCCAACCAGAAGCTGCAGGGTAACGGTGCGCTGTCGTCGCCCGAGCCGCCGCGCCCGCGCCCGCGGCACCGAAAACACAAGCAACACTTGCGGCACAACTCTCACTCCCGCTCCCGTGGAGACTATTCGCCACCCAATGGCCTTATTCAGAAGAAGAAAAAGAAACGGTCACGCCATGGCCGCTCCCCTAGTAACAATGTGGTAACATTACATGTGAAAGGTGGTAAGAACTTGAACTTAGTGAGCAGTAGCGAGTGTCAAGCTGATGAGCAGGACAAAGAAGAGGAAGAAAGCTCAGAAGATGAAGTGCTCAGAAGTGTACAGTGTAGTGTCAAGTTACCGTTAATTAATGTGTTGCGACAGAGTGGCAAGCCATACAGTCATGAACTTAGTCAATTATCAACAAAAAAGAGCAAATCTAAAGACTCTGTCAAGGAGCGAAGGACTCACACTGTCACACCATGCAGTGGCAAGCCTAGGTCTATGCTGGACATTTGTAGTTCACGGAGCAAGAAAAAGAAAAAAACTGATAGCACACCCACATATCACAGTCAGATAGTGGACACAAATACAATAAAAATCAAAATTAGAAGAAATAGTGTCCATGAAACTGCAAGTCAATTGGTTAGTATACCAGATCTCGCTTAGATGTATGTAATACAATTTTATTGTTCTTTTTAGGGCAAGACATTTTTGGACATCACATGAAACAGGTGTATTGAATAATGTTTTGCCATCATATTTTGTCGGAAAAGTTCGTATTTATCTTGCTTTCTCAATAGGCTTCAGTAAACTTCAGTAAGCTAGTTGAGATAGCAAGATAAAAACGAACTTTTCTGACAAAATATGATGGCAAAACATTATTCAATACATCTGTACAAGGAGATCTCATTCTATTAATCAATGCATTTACCTTAGATCTACTTATTATTTGACTGTGAAGATTCTTTGTACTTTAAGTTGTACTTATTTGATTACTCATAATTTAAATATTATTGTGATTTCTGTTATATTACTTTACTGGATATCACCTTTATTGTTATTTAGAACAATTTTATTTCCGATTTGTAATTATTGAATGACTATACTTGGTTAAAGGTACATGTAAATGTTGACTTAACTAAGTAGCATGTGTAACTGAAACATAAAACATTGTAATTGCACACCTTACTTTATTAATTTTGTGGGAACTATCTGCACGATGAAATGTGCATTGTCATCATTATTTTGCACTAATCAACCTTATTCATAATTTGTCAACCTTGAGCTAGTTAACAATACAACTAAAAGTAAAGAAAATTATTATAATTAACATCAATATTATTGGGTGAGAGTAGCAACAAAGCTATGTTGTAGCAAGCTATTTGAAGATGTATTTAATCTCTTATCTTAATTTTTATAGTATTTGATGCAACAGTTGTATAACAGGGTTCAAAAAAGGTGAGTGGCATGAGTTACAATGTGAGCTTTAGCGAACATTGTAAGAAAAAGATGTCACAAGTTTTTTTTGCCTTATCCAACGTTGCATACAATACTTTTTCTTCAACTGGGTACTTATTAATTACAATACAAAATTAGACAAATAGTAAACTTTAAACGTTTTCATACTTTAGTAATAAAATATGGCAAACGCAAAGAGAAGGTTTGTAAACAATAATAAACAAGTGAGAAATATGAAAATGTCAAAATTTGTTGAAGTTAAATTTTATTTTTGATTAACATTTACTTGCCTGTGACGATGTTAAAAATACGCGTTACCTATGTTGGCAGGCTATGGATTATGTTCGAAAAGTTTTTATTCTGTATATAAACGATATAAAATATGTAACTGGCTGCACCTTAGCCTGTCCAAACATATGAATGAAAACTGGTTGCAGTATTGTTTTAGCAACATTACAATACAGTGATGTTATTGGGAATAGACAATGTAGACTTTTCCAGAATCTTGTTATGTCTGCTTTTATATTACTGTTTGTGATTAAGTAAATCACAGATTACAGTATAGGAGTAGAAATAGTACATTACTGTAGAGGCCGGGAAGTAGGGGGCAAGCAGATATAGACGGATAGGGATGCGAGGCCGGCAACCCCACGTTCTGGCCGAGGCTTGTATAGTGCTTTTCTCAAACATGACATGAAATAAAATAAAAAAAAACAAGAAATCAAGTTGGCGGGACGCTAGTCTGATCGCCCTAAAGCGTGCGCGCGTGCCTCCAGCCGCCAGCAGCCTGTTCGACACGCGGGCACACAACAGGGCGACCAGACTATCGTCCTGCCAGCTTAATTTTTTGTTTTATTTTATTTCATGTCATGTTTGAGAAAAGCACTATACAAGCCTCGGCCGGATTGTGGGTTGCCGGCCTTTACAGTCATGTACTAGTTAATACTTTGTTTTTATTTCTGTGTTGCTACTTATTTCTCATTCTGTATCTAAATGATGCACACAGCACATCATGCTGGTCTATTTTGTCAAATACTAATTAATATTTATAAGAATATACTAACACGTAAATGATAATAGAACTTGAATGTTAAAGTTTAAAAATAACCATACCTTTCTTTCTCGTAAGTGTGCACACAGGTGCGAAAAAACAATAGCTTGTTATCAAGAAATTATGAAATTTGCTAACTTTCTAACATAGTAAAGGCAAGTACAACTTAAGATTAAAGTAAAAAAAATATTGGAGACTTTCCTGCCATTTATATGCATATATATATATATAACGTTATAATGATTTAGATGCTTAAGCCACCAGTTAGCGACATGTAATGATGATAAGAGTTTCATAATGTTTGTTTCGATTATAGGTCACTCCAACACCAACTTCGATAGCCGACATAGGTCAGAGGAAGTCGAAGAAGAAGCGGGCTGCGTCGCCAGTGGCCAGTGAGAGTTCGGGGGAGGAGTATGACCCGTCGCGTGGCGACACTGCCGCCGCCATGAGCGTGGCAGCGCCCAAGCCGCGCCACCCGCCGGCCAAAACGCGGAAAAGTAACACGTCTAAAAGTAAGATATCTCAAATAATCTCAATGCCCCAAATGAGCCTTTTTACTAACAAAATATCCTCACATGTTATATCTTTGATAAGGTATATTTTGTGACGAAAAGTATGGCATTTTTTTTTGCTATTTTTATATAGGTTTTACCTTCTCTGCGGGAGAAGAGAAAACGGGATAAGAGCATTTAAATTCAACTAAAACCTATTATGCCATTAAGGTTTATTTAAGCCAAAATAACAAAGAGCCAAAGTAGAAAGAAGCACAAGCAGTTATATGATTTTCCTTTGTTTTTAAAGCTATATTTTATCCTGATTTTCCCTAAAACAGTCTATTAAGAACACAAACAGGACAGGAAAACTACTAAACGAGGAATGAAAGAAGAATTTTAGAACACTTATCTGTTTACATGTTTATATACTCAGTGGCACAAAATTTGGCCCAGTCTACGTACAAAATTACCTATTTCTGCATACATTTGGGGGCCAAATTTTTCAGTATATTACAACAGATGATGCATAAAATGCTCAAGAAGTCAGGCAATTATAAACTTCTGACTAATATTGTATGGGCTCGAAACTTAAACTGCCTCTAGTTATGTTGATGAATCTACATTTAATGATTCTTGACAGGTAATTGGATATTTATTTTCCTAAATGGGAAAAGCAATTAACACATTTGTTGTAAGTATCTACCTGCTGCAACTGTGTGGAACAAGAATTATATGAAAATTAGAACAATAAACATGCGTTTGAGATAAGGAATGTGTTAAGTTCAAGCTTTATTTATTTAACTAATCCAATTTTTGGCGACAGCTAGTTTTCGTTTTTGAGTTATTTTATTGTGATATTTTACTTTTTCCTCCAAAACCTCTTGTCAATGTGTTGAGTTGAAATTCCAGGATTTTATTTATTTCTCATGGGAATTCCCAAAAATTACGTCGTGGCCTTCATTTACTCTGGCACAATTCCAGCCCAGCCGCCGTTTAATCGTGAAATAGTAGAAAACACACAAATACACACACACACACACACACACACACACACACACACACACACACACACACACACACACACACACATAAACTCGCTTATATATGACAATAAAATAAATAGTACGCAAATTGGGCCTTTATACGGTACGTTACCAAGACGTCAAAAATATCTACACGTTTATGCCACTAAACATAAGGTCGATGTATACATATTTTAACGCTGGGGCGGATATATATATATTTTTGCATTCGACTGTACCTTCTAAGAAACTCAACAGAAGTAATGATAGAAATCAAGTTTTTGTATTGTTTTGTGGGATGGTACAGGTACAGTCGCCATCAGATATTTCGGAGCGGCCAAGGTGGTCAAAAATATCGGCACATGCACTCCATTTTTTAAATATCAGAGTTTATGTTTCGATATTTTTGATCACCTTGGCCGTTCCGAAGTATCTGATGGCGACTGTACTCCCTATGCGCGAAACCAACTCGCGCTTAATTTTATTCAAGCATGTACTGTCGATTTCATAAACTTGTGAGCAAAAATTTTATCAAAAATATCTCAACACGTCTCTATCCTTAACGCCGTAGAAGCGTGTTCGGACATTTTTGATCAAATTTTTGCTTACAAGTTTATGAACTCGACTGTACATCATTGACTCTTGTGACAAAATAAAATACACCGCATTTAATTTTTTTACCACCAAGACATTACTTTTTATTATCCGTCTCTTCGGTCATTTTGTAGGGTTCCGTAACCAAAATGGCAAAAACGGAACCCTTATAGTTTCGCCATGTCTGTCTGTCCGTCCGCGGCTTTGACGGCGTCGACAAAATAGTACAATAAAAAATTCAAAAACATTTTTTTTAGAGTACCTCCCATGGACGTAATGGGGGTGATTTTTTTATCATCCAACCTTGTAGTCTGGGGTATCGTTGGATAGGTCTTTTAAAACCATTAGGGGGTTGCTAAAACGATTTTTCGATTCAGTGATTCCCTCTAAAATCTAAATAGGTGGGTGGAAAAATTTGAAAAAAATCAAGATGGTAGTACTATAATAGTAGTAGTAGTAGTAGTACTACTACTACTATACTATATCAAGCTTACAAGGAAAACTATAAAGGTTAAGTTTTCTTGAGAATTATTAGTAGTTTAAGGGGCTGTTTCACCATCCATTGATTAGCGTTAATCGACGGTTAAATGTGATGCCGTCTCCGTCTATTCGAACAAAACAAATACAGACGGCATCACACCTAACCGCCAGTTAACACTAATCAATGGATGGTGAAACAGCCCCTAAGAGTTAATAGCAGCCTAAGGTATAAAATATACCTAAACTTGGAATATTCCGTACAAAATACGAAATCCTTAGAAAATGATTACTTATTTTTTTCGTGATGGCTACGGAACCCTATTTCGGGCGTGTCCGACACGCTCTTGGCCGTTTTTTTTTTAATATTTTAACTTGCATTACAGTTTTTTTTTTGCACTGTAAGAGTTGAAATTGCGTTTATGCACCCCTCTCTGATTAATAAAAACAGCAAACGCGGTACAATTTATGTTTTTCTGGATCTTGTTAAACCAAATGACATAGGGAAACATTAAGACAAATTATAAACAAAATAGGAGTACATTCAAGTTTTTATTAATAAAGAAAGGTGATGCGATCGTGTATAAGCACATGCAAATTCTGCTGCAATGCGAATTATTACTTCTAATTGTTCCTTTGTATTATGATATAACTATCTTTTTTTAAACTTCTTGAAAAATGATGTTCTACTTGTCTCGCATATGTGTACTTGTACCATTTTTCAGGAACTACTCTTCCGATTTTTATGATTCTACTAGCCTGTTACCCTCTGCGTATAATTCATTTATCGCTATCCCGCAGGAACTATGCAATTTTCCGGGATTAAAACTAACCTATGACCTTCCCCGGGACTCAAACTATGTTTAGGTATACCGAATTTCATCTAAATTGGTTCAGCGGTTTAGATGAGTTTACAAACTTTCACAATTATAATATTAGTGGAATTAGTGGGATTTCTGGCATAATCCAACCACAGAAGTAGCTATTTTTGATTGCTAGCTTCTCTTGTAGCTCTTTGGAGACGAAGACCTGCCCTATTTAAAATTGTTCTTTAATTTAAATCGTTATTTATTACTCTAATTTATTTAGCTTAGCTGTTACCCAAGACTTCGTCTGTTAAGATTTTTGATTACTATCCCGCGGGAATTATGCAAGTTCCCAAGACAGAAACTGTTATGTGTTCTTCCCCCAGGACTTATACTACTATACAAAAATTTCATTTAAGTCGGTTCAAACGATATTGCTTGATTTAGTAACGATCATCTTCCCAACGTTTGTTATTTACAATATTGGCTTTTGCGTGCGACTTCGTCTGCGAAGAATTATTTTATCGCTTTCCCGCAGAATTATGCAATTCTCCAGGATAAAACTGTCCTATGTCCTTCCCTGGGACTGTAAACCATATCCACGCCGAATTACATCGAAATCTGTGCAGTTGTTGCATGATTGAGTAAGAAACATCGTCACAGACTTTCTCGTTTGTAATATCAGTAGGATCAGTAAACATTTTTATACTTCAATGAATGAGGGACCATGAACTAGTAATTTTTCTTGTTCTTTTTGTAACTAGCTGTTGCCCGTGATTTAATTTGCGCAGAATTCATTTATTATTGCTATCCCGTGGGAACTATACAGTTTCCTTCTATGTGTCAATTATCTGTATGTATGTATCTGTGATCTAAGCGTCATCAAAATCTGTTCAGTAGTAATTGCCGATACATGTACAAACTTTAGTTAGTTAGTATACATTTAGTTTAGTTAATATAAATAGGACTTTGTTGTTGCGAATTCGCACCACATTTGTTAATTAGAGAGGATGTTATTTTCTTATCGCATCACAATACAATTTTATTCGTTTCCATTTCTTATTTATAATGGTGGTATTTTATTTTGTGTTCCGTGTTCGCGAAGGAGATAGGTAAATTAAATCGTTATACACGTAAGCGATGGAGATGCAATTCCTGAAGAACAAACTGAAATGCCGCCATTACGTCGTATTGATGTCAGTGGTATATTAATATGCTTTTGTGTTCAAATCTTATTTTCTCAAAACGCATACAAACTTGATTGTAGGTATAAGTTAGATTAGAATGTCTTTATTTCGAACGATCAGTACGGTAGATAAGACAAAGTTGACTCGATAGAAGTTGACGCCAAAGTGACCTTTTGCTACACTTTTTAAACAGAAAATACTTAGTGATTAATCCTGTTTACCTCTTTTTTTTCAAAGTTTCATGTGTGCAAAGCCGGCGCTAGTGACTTGTTATGTATAATATAAATATATCTCAACTGTAAATTTCAGTTGAATTGCAAACTTGAAGTCAAAAGGTTTTTTTTATTTTTTCACACTGCACAACAATAAGTGGTTATAAATATGCGATGCACGGACGAATTTTATTCGAGACACTTTCATCTTGTGTGCAATGGCTTATATTTCTTTATTCAATTGATGTATTTTTTGGCCGATATTGTTGTTGTTATTTTATTGTTGCTGATTTTTCCAATCCGGTTTTTATTGGTATCGCCAAAGCGTCATTTTTTAACAATTGGTACAACATATATATAGGTACTCAAAAATAAATACCTATACAAAGTTGATGCTCTTGCATGCTCGTTTGCCCCCCTCACATAATAATAAGAAGGCTCTCTATTGAACGGCTGGTTAAAGTTCCTCGAGAATTCATATTATATATATCTTAAAATTAATGTTATTTTATAGGTAAAACCGAAAAGACTGACAGAACTAGGGTTAGTGGATCTAGTAACAGCAAGGACAGCGGGCCACAGAGCTCGTGGGCGAATAGCATGCCAGAAGAAATTCTGACAAAGATATTCAAAGATGTCGTCGAGTCTCAGGGCACGTTGCCTGCTATTATCAGGTAAGTACACTAATCCCACAACAAGTTTACTCCATTAATGACTTTAGTCACACGATCGGTACATACAATGGGTAACACAAGAGCAAAGATAATATTTTTTGGACAAGCCTTTAAAGTACTCTTTTTTATTGCGCTCCTTTGTTCGTATGTTCATTAAACGCTGCCCAAAAATTTCGCAAAACTTTATGAAGAAAGCCCTGCATGGAACACAATCTTTCTCTTAAATAACTTAACGCTTTATGTTTTGTAGAAAATAAATAATGACGTAAAAATCATCAAATCCTGTTGAAAAATAAATGATATTTGCTTTCCGTCTCTTTCTAGAAAAAAAAAAATGGTTTATGTCAATCCAATTTATAGAAAGGGTAAACCAAGACGCTATTAACCCGACCACAGACATTTAATGATGTGAAAACCTAGAATCTATTGCAAAATAATTAATCTGTTCAGTAAATCGATTAATTTAAATATTAATTGAATAGATTACTTTGATCTATTTTATTATTTACAATACTTAATTTCATTCCAAAGACTGTTTGTTCAATTATAAAAGCAGTAAGTATTTTTTTTATTTTAAAGTAAATAAATAATATCGCTTATTCAAACGAGTATTAGTCGATTTTTAAAATGTCAAGTTTTCCACCATCTCTACGCTAGTCTATGCTACTACAGATTATACAGTAGTTTCATTCAAGAAATAACGTCAGGTTATGACGAAGATTTTTCAAATGAAAATATTCAAATCAAGTGAATTTTGGTGAATAAAAGTGATTACACGTCTAGTTAAAAGACACAAATTATAGATAAATGTGTTATTGATTCGATCCAATCGGTGTTTATACAAGAATTTTGATAAAATTGGATTGGCATAACGTATAGTATGGGCATTCTACGGCCATCGTGTTATGTGACGTCATAGTTCATGTGGTATCTCTGTCTAATTGGGTACCTTAAGTTTTCTAGGATGTTTTATCGATAGTAGACTTATAATGTAGCTCACTCCTGTAGATAGATATTTTTTTAACTTTCCGTTTTTTTTTGTAAAAAATAAAAATAAAGTTTATTTCGCCAAACCACACGTTTCGTAAGATTAAAAGACCATCTCAGAAAACATAGGGTACCCAATTGTAATTTTAAAATGTCCATATCTTCGTATTTTTTAAGATATTTAAAAAATCGATCACAACTGGGTATGTCAAACAATAAAGATATGTTTGAACAAATAAAAAATGCTTGCATGTTCCCCTAATCTTTTTTTCTTTCTATTTCTTGCTTCTTTACAAAACTTTCCATGACTAACCTTCTAAACAGAATGACGTCAGAAAACTATCATAATATACCTGTAAAGCAAAATCCTTCTATACATTTTAGTGAGAATTAAATTATACGTACTGAGTACCTACAGGTCTCTGTTGCGAACGGCACTGATGCTTCGATGGGCATATTATAATTCCTGGGAACTACGAAATATGATCTTAAGGTGTACAATATCGCAGGCATTAGCTATTTTTGATATGATAAGTAATAAATAATTGTTTGGTCAAAAGAAATTAGACACGACTGCAGTAGTCGCCAAAACAAAACCTGAGCATTACTGCGGATTTTTCCGTTGTATTGTGGCTTAAATCCATCACCATCACCCAATAGTAATGACCTTTTGATAATATTAAGATAAAAAAAATAATTTCAGATTAGGTAAAGTATGCAAGCTTTGGCATAGTGTAAGCTGCAGGCCAGAGCTCTGGAAACAAGTAGACCTAGCGCAATACACGAGTGAGAAATGCAAAACTGACTACAAACTAGTCTGGCTGCTCGAAAATCGACTGTCACATTGTCAAAGTCTGAACATTGGTAAGTATATTTTTCACATTTGTAGAAAGCTATAAATTATTAATTAATGTATTCAGGATGCAAATATATGCGTACCGTTTCACATTGGAACCTGAATAACGTATTTAGATTTTTGTTCATGTTTTAATCAATGTTTTTGTCGGAGCGGTAGATGTGGGTGTGATGATTTATTTTTTATTTTTTTAGCTCAATGGAAAGTTTGCAACGTTTCGTGGGTCCTGGCGTGCTTAGTTGAGTACTGTCCGGGGTTGGTGGAGCTGAGCGTGGCCGGCTGGAGTCGCCTGACGCCTGAGCAGCTGTTCGACCTCGCGCAGGGCTTGCCGAAACTCCAGCGCTTGGATCTCTCGCTGACGGTAAAAATCTCAACACCATAAAGTGTGCTTAAATGGAATGTTAATGTTACGTTTCTGGTGTTCCTACGGCTTTGCCACACAGTCCGCGCGGCGTGGCGTCGGCAGTGTGACTGACTACAAACGAAAGCTAGCCGTCTAAAAAAACGTTATAGCTACATCTCGTCCGTAGTTAAAACTGAAACTGCAAAAATGACGCGAGGGTATACCACCAGAGGTTTGGAGTTTAGCAAGAAGAGTAAATTAGTTGATACCATTATTCAGTAATTTATAGAGAACTAGCTGTCGCCTGCGACGCCGACTGCGCAGAATTCATTTATCGATATCCTGTAAGAACAAAGACATTTTCCGGAATCAAAACTATCCTACGTTCGTCTCTGAGTCATCAAATTTCATCTAGGTAACAGACAGATAAAGTTACTTTTGTAGTTATGTTAGTATGGATGGAAATGTGGATGATTTAATACTGTTTTTCTCAGGGTTACAGTTCAACTGTCTGGTGAAGTTGTACAAAATGCACAGTTATTAAAACTGCTTAGTTATAAAAGCATGTGCAGTGGACAAGTTAATAATACATTTTCAATGGAATCAAAACGTTAAATATAATGTGCATTAAACTTGAACAAGGCTTTTATAACTTAAAGTGATTGAAGGGGGAATCGTCTTTACTTGCCTTGATTACTGATTACTTATTAACTGATTCATTTCCAGTCGGAGACCGGAGGCTCCAGCACTTGTTTGTCGGCGGGCTCGGTGGCGCGTGTCGCTTCCAATTTCGGAGAGCGCTTCACTCATCTCACGCTAGCCAACAATAAGTTCACCGCGCTGCCTCAGATACTGGCCTCTATCGCGGTAAGTTTCACCGAGACACCTACACATAATGGTTTACCATCGTATTTTATCGGAAACCTTGTATTTATCGTGCTCTCTCAATTAGCTTTAGTAGTGTAGTGGACGGACGGTCCACTAGCTTAATTATTTCCCTATCCAAATTAAATTCACTTTTTTATATATTTTTTTGTATATTTCAAGATCACGTTATTACATTGGCAGCTAGCATACAAGTCTTCTGTTTAACACCCTTGCGTCCGTTTCCTATTATTATTTTAAAATTAGAACTATGCTGCCAGCATCGAATCAACGGACACAAGAGGTTAGCACAATCCAAGCTAACCTCTTGTGTCCGTTGATTCGATAAATAATTTTCATTTCTATTTACACTATTTACAAAATAAATATAATCAGTTTGCTTCAGCATATTGACATCTGTCATTGGCACTAATGAGCCCTGGTTATATTCAAATAATCCATTTGATTTTTTAATAAATGGTACCTTGAACTTCTTTTTCAAAATGAGACAATTCTCACTGAAATCTATTACCGCATTATTTTCCTTAAGAAAATTCTGTCCCAAGATCAATAATTCACTAGAGTCATTTATTACATATAAATTCAGATTATAACACACCTTGTCAATTAATCCTGTTAACGTGCATGAGCCTTTGACCGGTATTTGGTTTCCTCCGACGGCACGTAACGGCATACTAGACATACTCACCACATTCAACCTCAACTTGTTTACCAAATTTTCTGAAATCACCGACACAGAAGCACCAGTGTCCACGAGCGCATCATAATTATTGTCCTTGATATTAACTGAAATAAAAGGGGCCATATTTACAAAATCATTCGACATCTTGATTTCTAACCTAATCTTATTCTTCACTGCACCTAACCGTACATTACTATTATCTACATGTATATTCTCTTCGAGGCTTTCCGAATTCCACGGTCGCTCCCCGAAGTTCCTAACGACGTGGAAAGGCATTTGGGTGCGCTCTATACGACGATGAAGGCATTGGTCCACGCTGTATCGGTTGTTGATTGAATTGTCTGGGTCTTAGATCATACCGTCGATTTGGCGTAGCTACTGGAGTTGCACGCGTCGTAAATGGGGTTCTCGGAGTCCCATGCTGCTGTGGCGTATTGGTAAAGTATGGCGACTGATACGTGCTTCTCGGGGTTTGCATAACATTTTGCGGAACGTCCCCGCCTCAGGAATAACCACGGCCTCACTTGGTCTATATATCGGCAGATTTATATCCTCATGTCCATTTTCTCCGGATACTTCTGAAATTTGTCTTAAGACTTTTTTCAAATCATCCTTCGAATCAAAAATTCTCGTTGCCAACAACATTTTATACTTATCTTGTACTGAGCACAAATAATGTTTCGTAAATTTCGCTTCATCGGTTATATCGGCTTTCTCTGCCAATAAATCTAAATTATAAAAATATTGTATCAAATTCTCGGACTGATTTTGCTTCCGTAGATAAAATAATTGAGTATAATCTACAGCCACCTCAAATTCATTTTTTATCTTGCTCAGTAAATCTTCATAATTAGTGAAAGTAGAGAATTTCGCTTTATACCAAGATGCTGCGGATCCTGTTAGATACGCCGCGATGGCAAATTTCTTTTGATCTGCCGACCAGCCGCGTATTGCTGCTACAGCTTCAAATTGCATAATAAAATCTGACACGTCGCTTGCACCATCGAACGTAGCATTGTTCGCCATGATGAGACCCACTATATATAATAATAAATGCAAACTTTACCTTTTCTTTTCTCGTCGATCCTTACTTACTCAAGGCTTCTTATTATATTTTCTCGCTTTGCGCAAGAGGACGGATCTCACTCTTCTTTGTAAAGAGCCGCACCTCCACCAAATTGTAGTGGACGGACGGTCCACTAGCTTAATTATTTCCCTATCCAAATTAAATTCACTTTTTTATATATTTTTTTGTATATTTCAAGATCACGTTATTACATTGGCAGCTAGCATACAAGTCTTCTGTTTAACACCCTTGCGTCCGTTTCCTATTATTATTTTAAAATTAGAACTATGCTGCCAGCATCGAATCAACGGACACAAGAGGTTAGCACAGTAGCCATCGTGCGGCCGTACATTTTTCATTTTGACATTCGACACGAAACAACATAAATGACACTCTTTACCGGCCCGGATAATACCGACCGGTGTAAATCTGTTTAAAAAAAATATACCTCGTTGGGTTTCTTGCCGGATTCTTCTCAACAGAGGTTTTTCCAAACCGGTGGTAGATTTTTTTGACATTCATAAGTGCTTGTTATGGCCTAAATTGAATAAAGATATTTTGACTGACCCGTTTTATAAATTAAAACTTCACAATACCTGCTATCGAATAGAGAAACAATTTTTAAGCTATCTTTACAAAGTTATAAAGGTTTAAAACTCAAGCTTAGACAGAGAAAAAACTTTATAAATTTGCATGTGATGTCATACTTGCTGTATAGAAAAAAGCGTTTGAGAAAGAGAGAAAGGTATATAGATTAAAAAAAACACTATACATTATGCCTATCCAATTTATTAAAAGTGTAAACAAACCGATTTCATCAAAACTCTTATATAAGCACTCACTGGATCGAATCAATAACACATTTAGCTATAGTTCGTGTCTTTTAACTAGATGTCTAATCACTTTTTTCACCAAAATTCACTTAATTTCAATATTTATTTTTCATTTGAAAAATCTTCGTCAAAATCTGACGTTATTTCTTGATTGAAACATGTGTATAACCTGTAGTAGTACAGACTATAGTAGAGATGTAGAGATGGTGGAAAATTTGACATTTTAAAAATCGATTAATGCGCGGATTAATAAGCGATTTTATTTACTTACTTACCTTAAAATTAAAAAATAGTTACTGCTTTTATATTAATAAACAGTCTTTGAAATGAAATCAAGTATTGTAAATAATAAAATAGACAAAAATACTTTGATCTATTCAATTAATGAATTAATCGATTTACTGAACAGATTAATTATTTTGCAATAGGTTCTAGGTTTTCACATCATTGAATGTCTGTGGTCGGATAAATGGCGTCTTTGTTTACACTTTTCATAAATTGGATCGAAATACAATATATAAATCCAATTTTCAACGGATTTAAGTTTTCTCTTCACTAAACACTGTAGACAGTGTTTAGGGAAGACACACAGAGCTGTGTATCTATATTTTTATAATAATATATAAGACATGGCAAATTCAGGAGTTGTCAAATACCGTATTTATTGATACTTCGGGTGCCGTCGTAGTCCGCTTGAGATCCGACTTTTCCCGATGCAAAACCATTATGCACTACATCTGCATATTATACAAAGTGTTGTAGGATAAGAAACGCGCGAGTGGTGCTTACTTAAGCTTGAAACACACATAGATCAGTGGCGGGGAAGTGCGACGCGGCGCGGGGGCGTACCGGTTGTAATGTTCGAGCTAACATGAAAAAGCACCGCGCTATGCTTATTTCCCGCGCGGCATTCTGTGTGCCTCCGGCGTCAGTGTGTTTCTAGCTTTAGATTGTTGCAATGACATAGAAATTGTTTATGTCTTAGAACTAGGTACAGATATTATAATCAATTTTAACAGCATATTCTCTGAACTCTGGCGTAGAAATATTAGTATGTCACAATGCTAGAGCCCACGGGCTGTGATCAATAAAGTTGACGTCGCCGTTTTTAAGAAAGCTAGCTATTGAATTGCGAATATTTTTAATTTAAGTTTTTTTTTGTATCTGTTCTTGATTTATTAAATATCATCCAAACTACGTACCTATTCGTAGCAAATTTCATAAATCCGATCTCAAGTGGATGAAACTCGACTAGCAAGATTTGACCTTAACAATCATCCATACGAACATTGCAAGTTAAATAAAAAGCTTGTAAAAAGGAACAAGTATTGCACAACGTTGAACAAAAAAGCAGACGACCGAAACTTTCGTCTGTAAGGTAATCGAGTTCGGCAAGGTCTCGTTAACTAATCTTTTGAACCAAAATTAAACATTTCACGTATTTTGATCACGATGGTCCTCCCATACGGTCATAATATTAACATTGTTTACAAACTCTGTAGTTGGATCCGAAAACGTTAATACAAAAATGCTGAGATATAATATACGGTCTGATGGCATAATTAGAAATGATTTTAGCTATCTGTGCTAACGACCGGACTAACGGACTGTTGGTTATTTTATTAGGATGAATAGTATATTTTTTATCGAGGGACTAAAATAAGCCAATATATAGAGCTTTAGCGAGGTGTCTATTTATCCGAGGGTTTATATTGACTTTTAGTCTCGAGGTGAAAACTCTATTTTTCATTTCGATTGCGAGAAAAATAAATTTATTTTAATCGTTAATGATTTACGCTCTACAACAATTTCAAATTTATCGCGGTAAGTATTTTTTTCCAACCAGACACATGACAAAATCGCATCGGCGAAATGGTCCATACACAAACTGGAATAAAAAGAATGGCGCCACCTTCTAGGCGGAAAAAGGATAGAACTAAGACCACGTAGACTAAGAACGTCACACAATTTTATTTTATGCCAAAAACTAAGCAAGTACTGGCTGTTTGAGTTTATTTAAGTCACTCGAAGTAAATTGACAAGATTTCATTTTTTTAACCCCTGTAAATTACAACAGGAATCGAAAGAATTTTGCCTCCTGAACATAGGAAAATATTTATTATAATTTATTTCTCCATATTTAAAAAAAAATTGAAATCTGAATTTGCCAACACTACCACAGAATAGATATGTTTCCTTTGCCTTTTTCACCAGAAAAAGGAGCCGTCATAATTTTGACAACGTCTACGTCAGATTTACGTGATCTTTTTTTTTAATAGAGACTAGACAAAAGTAATGGATCTATTGTGTGGTAGTTTTGGAGTTATGCCCTTTTAGAATAAGCACATCTTGAAAAAAATGTAATAAATTAATTAATAATCGTAGCAAAATTTTAAAAATATCAGCGTCTTTCTCTTTCCGAACAGTATACAGAGAACGAATCAAATTATAGTCTTAGAAATATGAAATCTTGTCAATTAAAAAAATAATTACTTTTACTCCCTAGGGTCTGAAGTACTCACTTTACTCCCGTCTCGTAAGGCTATACTGACCTACTTTTAGAACATGAGAAGTGAAAATGTATTTTTCATCTCTCCTGTTCGGAAAGTTTACTTTTCATGGGTAGATAGCCGGGTGGAAAATTGCGTTTTCATCTCTAGGGTGGAAAGTATTTTATTTTAGCCACGGAGTCGAAGATAATTGAGTTATGTCAATGACTTTTTTTTTTCACGTTTCGCCATATACCTACAACAATGGAGGTCGAACACCGAACATCCGTTTGAAGTTTGAAACAAGAAATTTGACTTTTATTATGTCACGAATATATTCCATCTCTTTCTTTATTTAGGTTAAGAAAGAGATGAAAGTCATTCGTGAAATGGGGAAGAAAGAGATGGAATATATAAATAAGTAATAAATGTCAAACATCTTCGTTCGGCGTTCAACCTCCAGTTTTGTATATAAGCTCCTTGGTCGTGACCAGCTCGACTTTTTTTTATAGTCGACCGTAGCAAGTGGCCAGTGCGAAAAGGTTGGAGGTTGGATATTAGTAAATTTAATTTATTATTATTCACATTTTTTGTAGTATTTTTCTTTTCTCACAGTCGAAATGAAAAGTAGAGTGTCCAACTCGGGTGAAATTTCCCATTTCCCCTCTAACTATTGGCGCTATCACTTCGTTCGAGCGCCAGAAATATCTCTGGTGAAATGGGTCACTTTCAACCCTTGGTTATCAATCTACTATTACACTATCATTATCCTTTTTGTCCTTATAAATTTGTAACACCTTTATCTGTAATACCGGTTTTAGAAATAAATAAATGATTGATTGATTGATTGATTGATTATCATGCTCGGAAATTTTACTTCCCTATTTTTGTATTTATATTTACGGTGTTTCGAGTACACAGTTTGCCGTGAAATTTCGCCGTGTATACTGTCATGTTTAGATTAGTGTAGTGTATAATGACGACTTGACGAGGAACTGGGTTTGATTCCCATCCTCAGCTATACCGTCCTGCGGCCCAAGTATATTTTGTTTTATGAACATGAAGTTTTATGATACTTTAAGGGAGAGTTCGACGTCGAAATTATAATAAGTCCTACATAAAGGACACTGAGCCGCAGGATGATACTTTATATTTTTTCGATGTGTTCTATTTTCGGTATAATTTAGAAAAAAATAACACTATAGTTTAATGAAACATATCGTTCCGATCGTCACAGGCTCACTGTCCGAACCTAGAGGTGTTGGATATATCGGGCGCCCGCGCCACGTCGCATCCCGCAGCGGTGCCACTAGAAGTCCTGCAGAAGGGATGCCCCAAAATGAGGGTGTTCAGAGCCGCCAACGCGCAGCTCGTGCTTGCCTCCGCTACTACTTCGCAGCAGGTATGAATGTCAAGAATTGTCAAGAAGACAATTTTTATATCTAAG
The DNA here is from genome assembly GCF_025370935.1 of Choristoneura fumiferana. NCBI lineage: Eukaryota > Metazoa > Arthropoda > Insecta > Lepidoptera > Tortricidae > Choristoneura > Choristoneura fumiferana. The sequence goes on from NC_133472.1 coordinate 12,339,419, forward strand.
ACGTATTATAATATTAGATTAGAGATGTTTGGAAATAATTCCGATCCCCATCGGCGATTTCTTACTTCAAATAACGAGTACTTGTGATGTAAGACATCAACATTCCTTTTTCAGTTTATTGCCGGGTTCTTCTTAACGAGATTATAGTCTAACTAGCTTTTGCCCGCGGCTTCGTTATCGCGCGCTGTTCCCTTGGGGACTCTGCATTTTTCCGGGATAAAAAGTAGCCTATGTCACTCTCTGGCCCATAAACTATCTCTATGCCAAAAATCACGTTGATCCGTCGCTCCGTTTCGACGTGAAAGACGGACAAATATACAAACACACACACTTTCGCATTTATAATATTATATAGTATGAATTAAATAAACATATTTACTTATATAACATTGAAATTGTCAACCAATAGAGTTGTATTTGAACAAATAAAAATAATATAGATTCATCATTATCATCATCAGCCGGAAGACGTCCACTGCTGAACATAGGCCTCCCTCTTAGAACGCCACAATGAGCGCCACTTACACTAATCGGTTGCCCGCAACTCACGATGTCGTCCGTTAATTTAGTGGGGAGCCCGAGTCTTCCGTTTCGTGGTCACCACTCAAGCACTTTCTCCCTCAAGGGTTATCTGTTCTCCGAGTGATGTGGCCCGCCTATTGCCATTTCGACTTGCTCTTCAAGCTATGTCGATGACTTTAGTTAGAGTAACTGTCTTCTCTCCTTAACTCGTTGCGCAAGTCTGACCCTCTCGAAGGGGCCAACAGTCAAGGATCACTTCTCAGAGCCATAGGCCATCATTGGCAAAACACACTGGTCGACTAGTCTTTAGGCGCTGCGGAATATTGAAAGAAAGAAAGAAAGAATGGTTTATTTTGGCTCCATAAGTACCACCTAAAAACTAAGACTAAAACTAGCACTAAAACTATGTTACTTGGTGACACGGCAGGATACCAAAAAGGGTCTCCACTCAGCATGTGTTGCCGCACATTATGTGCAGTAACACTGGTTTTCTGTGGAGCCCAACGCTAATGGACGCGAACACATCGCGAAGTTTCCTTTCAGAGTTAGAATTTGTGTCTTGACCATGCAGCATGTTCGCCAGAGGGTTGGTGTGAACATTTAACCGCTCGAGGGCATGCTATTCATGTATTCGCGTATTCGTTTTATTCGAGTGTTCGCCGTTTTTTAACAATAAAGTATTCGAGTTTTACGAGTTTTTCGAATAAATTTATTTTGCTAAAATGGTAGTAAGTTTTTTCGTATGGCTACCCTGAAACGTGCGAGGCAACACTGCGAAACGCCTCCTTTTTACGGTTCTGTACCCAAAGGGTACCAACGGGACCCTATTACTGAGTAGTCTGCTGTCTGTATGTCTATCCGTTTGTCTGTCACAGGGCTCCTCGAGCCATAATAGATAGCCGCTATAGCAACAAATACTTAAAATAAAGTTAAAAGTTCATACAAGAAACGGGTTTTTCAGCGTTTTCTGGTTGCTAGGCATTGTGAGGCGTTGCTGGGTGGCCAAGGTGACAGCCGCAGTGACGGTTTAGCGCCATCAGCCAGCGACAGGCAAAGAGGATGAGAATTCAAAATTGTTCTTTATTCAAAATACCTGTAAAGTGCTTATTATTGTTCGGGTGGAATCTTTCAACTCGAATTTGAAATTGATATCTTCAACCGATTGAGCTGAAATTATGTATGTATTTACAAATCCGACCTGTATAATACGGCGTGACCTTCGGAGCTCCAACACTCGTCTCACTGAAGCGGCAATAGAGCGGAACCGAGGGTCCAAATTATATTTATTCAGCAGCAGAAGAAGCCACCTGACGAAGCTTAAAACTCACGATGGTCGAACCGGTTTGTCGAAGCCGGAGATTTTTGCGGAGATCGAGGATTTCTATAGCCGACCATACGCTGCACATGCCCCTGGCCCCCAGCATGAACGCCACGATTCGAGAGCCACCCTAACCCATCACTACACTGACGAACTGCCAGAGATCAGCCAAGACGAGTTCGTACTGGCTCTTAAAAATTACAAACCTATCTCGCTCTTAAGCCATGTCTATAATCTGTTCTCGAGAGTTATTACGAATCCGCTCACCAGTAAACTTGACGAGTTTCAGCCACCGGAATAGGCACCATAAAACATATACACAGTACGGCAGATTATACAGAAGTCCGAAGAGTATAACCAGCCTCTGTGTCTGGCGTTTGTGAACTATGAAAAGGCCTTTGTCGAAAACTGGGCTGTCCTGGAGTCCTTACAACGATGCCAAGTAGACTATCGTTATGTCTAGGTTAGTGTTGAGATATCTGTACGAAACCGCCACAATTAGTGTCCAAGTGCAGGGTCAGCAGTCCAAGCCCATCCAACTGCGCAGAAGAGTGGGACAAGGCGGTGTCATACCAAGCTGGATGCGTCTAGCCGACGACAAGGCGCAATGGCGCTCATTGGGGGAGTCCTATGTCCAAATGACTGCTATAGGCTGATGATGATGATGATGATGTATAAATCCGATGACAACGCAATATGACCTGGAGCTAATCTAGTAATGAAGCTAGAAGGTGGCCATGAAACTCTAATAAAATGACACAACCGCATTGAGTTTGGACTCGTTTGATTCATCTTGACGAGTACTTTGGTAACCAGGGGCAAAAAGTAATCAGAAAAATACTCTCTTTTCATCAAAATTTTCTCAACTTATGTCATACAAGTTATACAGTGAAAGATTTGGATAAAATTTGAAAGTTGATATTCGTAAAACTCGAATACTGAATTAGGCCGAATATTGCATGCCCTAAACTGCTCTTATGTTTGAACGATTGATCTCTTCGGCAATTGTTGGTATCTCTTACGTAGTTATGTACTTCAGTTTTTCGAGTAAACCAAGGTGCACATGTGATCGTCCTGACTATCCTGAGTATGTTATTTTGAACTCTTTGAATGCATTGTATGTTTGATTTGCTCGCAGTTGACCAAAGCTTTCGACATCATCCAATGTTTTTCTTATCTGGAAATTGTGTATTACTTTAAGTTGATGTCGAACTTTTTAAAATGGCACAATAAACCATTGACATTGAGACATTGTTGAACATTTGGTGGCGGTAAATAGCGTATTGTGTTGTCCAGATGGAAGTGGCCGGCTGGACGCTGCTTGAGGAGCTTTCTATCGCGGCGGAGGCGGCGACGGAGCGCGTGGGCGTGGGCGAGTACCGTCTGGGGGACGAGGCGCTGGCGCGGCTGGTGCGCGGTGCCACGCGGCTGCGGCTGCTCGACCTGCGCGGGTTGCAGCGGCTTTCGGACTCGGGGCTCGTGCGCGTGCCCGCGTGGGACCTCCAGCATCTCTTCCTCGGAGGTAAGCACTCACTGATGTGCCAAAGGAAACTTTCCAAAAGAATTGTGCACATAGGAAAATTTCGGATACTTCTCACAATTCTGTATGGGGATTGAAACTTTCCATTTCAGAATTCATTTAAGTATTAGGTGGCCAGTAATGAGGGCTATCGTTTTTTGTCTCACTAGATGGCGCACTGTTGCGTGAGGTTTTTATGTATGGCTTTCAAAGTCTGTTATTACGGGCGTGAAAACAAAGTTTAGATTAAAATCATATTAATAAACTTTAAAACCGTACCATAAAAATATCGAGCATCCCACAGTGTTGCATAATCCCCGTTTTGTTCGGAAAAAAGGGAGGACAAAGGTTTCCGAAAGACAAAACTGTCTCAAAACACGGTCATTAATTGCCCCGGAACGCATATTTGCCATAATTAATTTTAGATATTGCAAAATATTCACAAAATTATTATAATTATAAATAAACCCGCGTAGCTCACCCAAAAACTATGAGATTTGATATTTCGGAGACCTCACGCTACACTAGCGCCTCTAGTGGCGAATTCACTCATGCGATAGCCCTTATTGGGATGCACCAAAAAAAATAACCAATAGTTTTTATTTTATTTTTGGAAAGAATAGGCTATTTTAAAACACCATTTTCATTGATTTTGAATTTGGATGAGTATTTAATTTTTTATATATTTTTTTACCAAAAACGCTGAATAACGTCTCAGTGAGACAGCCGTTCCATTTTCTAGAAAAATTCAGGTCGTACATAATCTGTGGCATTACAATTTGACAATAATTCAAGCACGGCTTAGGGTCCTAAATGAACCATGACAAAATAGTTTTATTTATTTCTCTTCTTTTAGCTTCGATTATTCCTGTTTGTTTAATGGTGTGAAAAGGAAATAGATATTTTTTATTAAAATTTGATATTTAAATTATTTTGTATTTACTTGTAACGTAGTCATTTAATAATTTAATTTGTAAAAATACATTGGAAATACTCGTATACATTTTTTTTTTATTTCGGACTACGATAAATGACAACTGTTTAAAGCCAGGTGCGCATCATGTGATTATAGTTCTATCTTTGTCACTCTTTGCAGGACAGCAAGCAGGACAAAGCAAACAGCATCATTTCAAACTGTCAATTTGCTTAAGAGTAGACCTGCTTTGTAACTGCCTTTGTGACGGGACACTGCAGGGGTCAAATGAGGGTCATTTCATTTTTCGAATCTGATTTCTGAAAACGCTTCACAGAGCCTATTTCTCCAAATGATTTTCGATATATTATATGTTATCAAAAATTGGGACATCCCAATGAGGGCTATCGCGTATGAATTCACCACTAGAGGCGCTAGTGTAGCGTGAGGTCTCCGAAATGTCAAATCTCATAGTTTTTGGCTGAGCTACGCGGGTTTATTTATAATTAGAATAATTTTCTGAATATTTTGCAATACCTGAAATTAATTATGGCAAATATGCATTCCGGGGCAATTAATGTCTGTGTCTTGAGACAGTTTTGTCTTTCGGAAACCTTTGTCCTTCCTTTTTTCCGAACAAAACGGGAACTATGCAACACTGTGGCATGCTCGATATTTTTATGGTACGATTTTAAGGTGTATTAAATATGATTTTAATCTAAACTTTGTTTTCACGCCCGTAATAACAGACTTTGAAAGCCATACTTAAAAACCTCACGCAACAGTGCGCCATCTAGTGAGACAAAAAACGATAGCCCTCATTGACACCTTATACTAAAAATGAGCTCTGTTTATAGGTGACTAGAAGTATTTTTTTGTGTTAATATGGTGGCCAGTAATTGACGTTTTACCCTATATCTTGTAAAAATTTCCAGAAATGTCAGAGAAATAATTTCGTTCGTTCGTCCATTTCGTTCGTAGGTTGTAACGTGACTCGCAAAAGCAACTCATGCCTGGAGCTGATTTGCGAGAAGTGGTCGCACAGCTTGCTCGAACTCGACTTGTCCTGGGCGTCCGCGGAGCGCGTACTCGACACCGCCGTCTGCGCGCTCGCTGACGCAGCTCACAGCAAGCTAAGGTAACACACATCACTATATATATACTTTACGGGGGACAAAATGAGTGGAGGAAAACGACATAACGCGCTTACTCGCCAGTAGAAAATCGATCTTTGTGTGTATCAGAAAAATTATAGCCAAAACGATGTACACTTCGTTTGTACACGTCCCATAGCAGAGAAGGCTTACATTGTGGCTCCCATGTGAGTTTAGTATGAATCGAATTAAATTGGTTTGCAAGCGTATGCGATTACCTCACGATGTTTTAAGAAAAACATCTTACAAACGGTCTCGAACGTAAAGATGAGGAGTACTTATGTGATGATGCAACATGGCCTAAACTAAAAGCCGATGAAAATTAGAATGTTGATGTGTGATGTGATGTACTCGTGTTTGTGTGTGTTTGTGTATGTGTGTGTGTTTGTTTATGTCGGTTTATTTGTATTGTCGGTTTATTTGTTGTTGTACAATCACAATGAATATTAATGCACTCAATTATAAATTTGTACGCCAGTCTGTTGGCATAATGTGGCGATCTTATGACTGTATAACTCTAAGACCTTGATTGAAACCCACTATTAACAAATAAAATATTTCATTTCATTTCATTTCATTGTTTAGTGTTGTGAAGTGTGATTTGGCAGTGTCCCGGCGCATTTCGTGTCTAGTTTCTGGTTCCGTTGCCGTTGTCCGCGTTGCAGAATTTAATTTAAAAATATTTATTTGTTTGACATTTGGAGACCTTATACATCTCCATCTCCTTATTTTAATAATCATTATTAATTTTTGAAATTGAAGGCTTTTTACGCCTCTGAAGTTTGTTAATTTAATTAGTTTACTTTGACATTTAGAGACTACTCGTATATACATCTCTAATTTATTTAGATGAGGTTTTTTTTAATAACTCAGGGACTTCATACATCCCCTTGCTATATTTAAGGCTGTATATTGTTAAGCTTATGGATTTTAAACTTGTATATTTTTAGTTTAATTTCTAGTCACAGGCTCGCGACGTAGAAGTTCCCAAGACGATCCCATAGAGCTTATGGGAACGGAAGCAATACCATGCCCTCGGTACCGCTCTGCTTTCAGAGCATGACATGAGTGCGTGAGAGCTAACCTTGGGGGCGGCAGACGTGAGCTTGCCTTCGGAATCCAAAAGCTTAATGGTTACTTGACCTGAAATGTATATTTAAGAATTAAATAGCCATTTTTCAGAATTATTATTATTATTATATATTTTTTATTTATGACGGTGGAAGCATTCTACACTTCCACTGAACGTAGATATATGTAGTTAGTGTTTACTTTTGTAACTAAGGGACCCCATACGTCCCTGTATTGTTATTATTTCGTATTTTTTCTTTTATTGTATACTGTAGTTTTTAAGAAGCCGTGGTGGCCTAGTGGTTTGACCTATCGCCTCTCAAGCCCTCTTGATCTGAGAGGAGGCCTGTGCCCAGCAGTGGGACGCATATAGGCTGGGATGATGATGATGTAGTTTTTAAGTATTTTATTTGTAATTATTTTATTTTGAAAAAAAATGACTTTCTGCCAAGTTTCTTGCGACGCATTCTTCTTGGCAATGATGGTCTTTCCGAAAGCGGTGGTAGTTTAAAAAATGACTTGTAAAAGTGCCCATTGCGGCCTATTTACTGAATAAATGATTTGATTTGATTTGAACCCCTGCTTGAGAGCTCATAGGTCAAACCATTGGGCTATCTCGGTTTTTTATCTTATAATTTCAGTAACATAATTTTTTTTACTTCTCAACAGAACATTAAATCTATGCGGTTCATCGGTATCCTTAGAGCCCGTAAAAAAGGTGTTGATGCGATGCCCGCATCTAGAGTCGCTGAACCTGGCCGCGTGTCGTGCCCTGCCGCGCGGCATGAAGCGCCTCTACACCGGCAAGGAACTACAAGACCTCAAACAGAGCCTCGACCCCACAAAGGCCAAAACCAAAGAAGAATCTGACGACGATTCAGAAGACAAACAAAAAGAATCTAAAAAGCATCCCCCTGAATCAAAATCTGATTCTAACATAGACAAGACTCCCAAACAGGACGAATCCGAAACCTCAGCTGCCAAAACAGACGCCAAATCTTCAGAAAAGTCTTCCTCCAGCGTTTTCCAAGAACCTAAGAGTGTATCTGAATATATTACTAACGTTTCCGATAAGAAACCTGAAGCACTCGCTAAGTGTTCACCTGATAGTAAAGCGGAATCATCGACGAGCAAAGATGCGAGCGACGCGTCCGGTAATACTCCTGAGGGTAAACGCTCATCGAGGGATACCACTCCCAAACTCCTCAGTCCCATCGTACAATCCAAACCTGATTCTTCTTCTACCCCTAGGTCTGATTCGGCCAAAACAGATTTAGGCAGCCCCCACTTTAGTCCTGTCTCAAAACCTGACAGTCAAGTCCAAAATAGTCCTGAAGTACAAGCAGAAACTTATAAAGGTAATTCCTGGAACCTTGGACAATTCAAAACCACTCCGACTCATAGATCTGAAGCTAGCCCTCTCAACCGCTTAGACAGTCATAATAGAGTCAAAGCAAGTAAAGTCATAGAACAATGCAGTCCGACCACGTCTGTCGAAAATAAACTTAGTCCTGAGGTTCTCGGAGTTAAGCAAGACATAAAGAATCCGAATAGTTGGAATTACGGTAATTACAGTCCCATGACTAGACAAGACAGTCAATTTTCGTCTCAAAAAAGTCCATATTCCGCGCAGCCGAGCCCAGCGCAGCCCAGCCCTTATTCGGCGCAGCCCAGCCCCTACTCGACACAACAAAGTCCGTATTCATCCCAACCGAGTCCTTACTCTGCGCAGCCTAGTCCTGACACGAGTCAAATTGTTAAATCAGATCTACCTAAGTCTGGAGCCTGGAATACGGGTAATTATAGCCCAATGCCGAAGCATCATCCTCCGTTTTCACCTCACCCTTCGACTCATACCAGCCCTGACCCAGGTTTAGGTGTAAAAAATGACACGCTCAGAAATAATCCGAGTAAAACTCCCGGACAGTACAGTCCCATGTCCAGACAAGATCGCTTGCATCAAAGTCCTTATTCTCCGCGACCTAGCGTAGAAAATGTGGCATATACTAATAAAAAGAGCCCAGGAGTGGGAGCTTACAGCCCAATGATGCGGCCGGACTGCCACCTGCCGAGCCCCGATGGCGGGCAAACTTCAAGAGTAGTCGCTGGCGGGCGGGGACAGGACATATACGGGCGACACGTCTCAAAGCATCCGGAAATGATGCAGAACGCTCCGCCGGCGCCGGATATGCCCATCCCGTGGGGACTTGACCGATTCAATCAGATGAGCAACCCGAGCATCGAATCTCTGGTATGGGGCACGGGTGCGGGCGCAGGCGCGTACCCGGCGGAGCCCGCGCCCGCGCCGCCCGCGCGCCACGCGCCGCGCCTCGACAGCATTCCCCCCATGCTGAGCACGCCGCCCTCGCAGACGTGGCCCGGCCTTCCCGCGTTCGACTCTAGTGTTCGAAGACCCAATAACGAAATGAGTGATCCGTGGACTTTAGGTCAGTTCCGTGTAGAACCGCCTCACCAAGTGCACAATACTTTCGTGGAACAGAACGTGAGCTTCGACTCGCTGAGCTCGCACATGGGCGCACACGCGCTGCCGCACGGCTTCCTGGACGACGGCTACTCGGGCTCGCGCGTCGACTGACCCCGCCCCCGCCCCCGCCCCCGCTCCATCACTACTCTGTATGTAAACATATTGAACAATTATCTTGTAGAGATTGTAAATAAGATTATCTTTTTTAGATGTAAGGTTAACAAATGTAGGATTGCATTCAAATTATTTTGCAGTCTACGATAGGGAGAAGAGAGCTGAATATTTTAAGTAAATAATTTAATCATCCATCTTAGACGTTGGATTATACAATACACTGAGCTAGATTTTAGAGTGACTTTAGTACGATACCAAAATCTGATTTCTTACCGTTAGAGACCAAGATGATATTGTTTTACTGACGCGGTAAACATGCTGAGCGCTGGTACTGGAAGAAGGCATAGTTTCTTTTGCAATAGAAAATGGCACCATAAGAAGTTATAAATCTAAAATCACTACAATTATAAATCTAAAATGTTATCAAATAGACGTCAAAGTGGTACTAATATTATTTACTAAACTGCAATTCAATTTGCTGCCTATTTTCATTTGTTTATTATTAAAAACGAAAACTATGCAGTTTTGCAGTAACACAGACGTCTTTGCAAATACGATTATATTTTGACAATCCGCTGGTACAAATATATATCTGTGTTCAAACACATCAAGTAACAAAACTGGATACAAGTTTAATTTTTGTATATCGTTGTATATTAATCTGTATATATTGCAAGGGCCTTTGCTTTTCAAGGACGGTCAAGTTTGCAGATTTACCTCAGTAGTGTATTACGAAATAGTGCCTCAAAAGTTTAATATCCATTTCGTAAGTAGGTATTAGATGTTTAGCCGCACTGCAGGCTGGGTGCTGGCCGCGCCCGCCGCCTGTTGGCACCGACAACTGCATGCAAACACTATACCTGGTGCCATCCACGAAGACGCGTGATTTTGTCAAAATTAGACACATTGTAATGAGAACCACGGCACGCGTCATCGTTAATGACTACCTATATCCGCTTACATCACATACACGCCAACTTCGAGGCTTTATTTGTCGTCAACTTGGTCTTGCAATTAATTCATTAATCAGTTGCAGTATACAATTATTATGGAATACATATAAATAAATATAAACATTCCTTTCGTGTTAAATTAATATTTACCAGTTGTTTTCAGATTGCAAAATATTATCTCTATACACATACGTATATATGTATTGTTAGATGCGTTAGATAACTGTTAAAAGCTGATTTGTGTTTCTCTTTCAAAACATAATTCTTTTGCGATTTATGTGATATCTTTTCCCTATTTTAATAAATTCTATACTGATACTTGGTCAATGCGAGTAAGTAAGTGAGAAAAATCATAATTGATTTTGTAATATTTTAAAACAATTTTCAGGATTACATAAACAAAGTTTAAACACAAGGCAAAAATGTTGTTTATGGAAAAGTACTCAATTTAAATTAAAAATGGATATTTTGTTGAAAATGCTTTAGTGCACATAACGTAATGGTAATTTAGATCGAGCCGGGCATCTTAAGAGCAGCTGTTAATTATATTATTTAGATTTAGTTGTGGATTTATGAGCGAAAAAGGTTGGACATATCTAAAATCATTAGGTCATTCACTTACGAGGTCAGGGCGAGTGACGGCATACAAAAGGTATTGGTCAATTCTGCGACGAGCACAGCTGAAAAATGCTTGTTGAAAACAACTAATACAGTAAATGGACCAATAGACAAGAGATATGCTGGAGGTACTTCTATGCATAAATTAGTATTGACTAGCATCGACTAACAATAATTTAAGAACGTGAATGAGGTGGAAGTAACTAACAAAGCTCATTAAGCTACTGACCTGCCAGTCACTTGCCTGATCCTAGTAGTCTGGTATAACCTTGCTCCGCAATTGCATTGTCCGGTCCACCTTAAATGTTGGACGCATCTGCCTTGACCGCACCGACCGACAACCTTGCAAAAGCGAGGTCAGAACACTGTTAGAGTTTCCATAAGTTTACGCATACTGCGATGGCGGGTCGAACAGTGTAATAGATGCATTTACCGCATCATGGAACCATGTCCACTCTTTAACAACCGTACGGTAAATTTACTTAAAAATGTGGGCAATTAATTAAATACATGATATCTATCATTCTTTTTTAGATTCGCGAAGCCTTGTACTCTTAGGATAAAGTAATGTTCTCCACGTAACTGCCATTTGCCCTCAGTTGGTTTACAAATTTCCAAGCAATAAAATAATTCACTGTTATTTTTAAAGCATTATAGTCTAGCAACCAATTCCTATTCCCAAGCTCTATGTAAAAACGACGTTAGCGCTGTATAGTTGCATAGAAAAAGTTAATATTTCGTCTTCACGTTACAATCTATAGATATAATTAATTGTAAGTACTGCCATTACAGCAATATTGTAAACGTTACATTTTCAAAGAGCAATATTATCGTTCAAATAGTACGTGGCTTGTCTATATTACCTTTTGTGGGATATTTGGTGCGACAAAACGCTACTGATACTGCATCGCTCGCACCACGCGTTGCGTTCTTCGAAAAGAAATGGCTTTAGTATAATGTCAACCAATGTGAATATCACACGATTACAATATTATGTGTTATGTTCACAACGACTGCAATTATAACTGTGGTTGATGATTTCATTTCATGTTTTAGTTTTATCACAAATATAATCATGGCAGGAATTATTTTATACATTTTATATTTTTATGTGATGATTTTTTATACGAAATTAAATCAAAATCAATTATTATTAATGCGTAATATGTCACGATTATGTACTTTTTTGTATAATTTTTACCAGTTTGATGAAATAATTCAATGATTCTAGCATTTACATGAACCTGATATATGTATATTGTTCAACTGTCTTTGTGTAACAGTCAGCTATTCTATTTTTTTTGCATATTTATGTAAAAAGAAAAATGGTGACTGATTGACTGGTTCATCTCATCATCGTACTGCCCAAACCCGTAGGTCTAGAAAATTGAAATTGTGTATCACCTTTATGGCTTTATGATGATGACAAGGACTAAGGACGACTTTCTCGAAATTCCGTAAAAATATGAACTTATTCAAAGTTTCAAAAAAACCACAAAAGTAACCACCGTAGTAACATATTTATAATATATTTTGAGTGGTCCGAATAGATACTTATTTTTGCACTTGACTGTACCTTAGGCCCTGTAGCACTGCGAATTTTGGCCGCGCGGTTTTTTTTCTTGCAATTCTATATCACATTGAATCTTATACGAGTATCCGCAATGGCGGTAAAACATTCGAGCGGGAAAAAAAATTGATCTGATGCAAATTGAATGCGATGTAGTACGGATTTAATAATTATATACGGATATATAATTCGCGAGAATAAATATCGCGCGGTGAAATATCGCAGTGCGGATTCACCCTTAAATTTGATCAGACCTACTGAACTAGATTTTGCCCGTGACTCCGTCAGCGCAGAAATAATGGAAAATTACCCACCGAAGCTGCTCTTATATCCGAAAGTAGTCCACTGTAAGTAGTATTAGTAGTTGGCACAGTAGTGTACCACCATTCTATCCTCTATTTCACTCCTTTAGGGATTGAATTTCTTGAAACCAGTCCTTGGTACTTACCTACCAGATAAATCAGTCAGTCAGTTCGCTTTTTCTTTTATATTATATAGATTTATTTATTGTCATTACTAGGCCAAACAAATCCTTCTCGCTGCCGGATTGCTTGGCCACTTTTACTAGTAAATACTGTTTACCTATACGACTTTATTCATCTTCCGGAAATAGTATGGTCAAATAATAATTGGTCTGTTGAAAAACAATTGAACAGTGATCTATTGAGTATAGTTCAGTTTTAGTAGAAAATCGAAACAAAGCATTTGAAACAAACAAATTTAATTATATTACGAATCTTAACTTCATAGCAATAAGGAACCACGTATTTTTGTACCGAGGTCTCGCTCGAAATATTAAACAAAGTAATAAAGTTAGCTTAATAAATCATAATCCTAATTATGATCAAAGGCGAGAACAAAGCAGTGAGCATAGGGACTTCTAACTTTTCGACTGATTTGAGTGAGTTACTACTACTTTTAACATAAGATGTTTATCTTTATCATTGGTAAATTAACTTAATGTAGATTTTTTGTTGTTAAGTAGGTAGGCATTTTTTTTTTCAAAAGTGCTTATCAATAGTTTTGATCAAAACAATTGTTAACTTTATTTTATAATTAAATTAATAGTTTGAAATTATCACTTAAATATTCCATCAGTTTGCTTAATAAATTTTGTTGTACTCATGCTTTTTAATAGTTCGGTAGAAAAAACCGATTGATTTGTCTGTCCATTTAAACTCTACTAAAATCAATATTGTGAACTATTTTGCACTCAAGTGAAAACGAAAGTGAAAGTCCCGTTGCATTTAAGTACTTTATATTCAATGCTCGCTGCTAGCCATGATTATCAATTTCAGTGTTTGTATGTAACTATTTTTGTATTTATTTGTATTCATGAAGCAATATAATAATGTCATAATGTATAATGTACAGTTAACGTCATAAATAAGTGATCACTTTTATACCTTGTCAGTTTAACGTAATGTTTGAAAAGCCATACGAAATTGTGTAACGACTGAAAGCTACTAGGTAAAGAAATGATCACTTATTTATGACGTTGACTGTACCTATGGGCTACATTTAAGGTGTATTGTTAATATCAATAAAAATCGATTCTGACAATTGAATAATGATGCAAGTCAAGTACAAAGTGCTTTTATAAGTTATATTACGGTACACGCTTAGGTAAGGAGTGCCTGCCCGCGCGGCATGCCTGACGCCTGTTGCCTGTTCCGGCATGGGAATAGCGCTGTTGTTAGTAAGTAATTACCTGCTGCATATTATATTATTATCATGTATTTAAAATCCTGACAACCACCAAATATTATTTCCACTACCCACATTAGCCTTATAAATGCCTAATGAGTAACTGAAAAAAATATTTTATAATAAATAGTTTTATTAACTTATTACAAAATGAAGAATATTACCTATTAATATTATACATAGAATGTATAAAATATAATATTAGGTAAATTTTAATGTTAATTAATCGTATAGGTGCAGTAGTACCTATGTATAAAGTTGACTAATATTGTTTACTTGTAAGTTCTGTTATGTAGAGATTTTTGTTTGTAATATTGTTAAACTACTGCGTGGACTTCTTTCCCAGGTGGTCCAATTTTTATAACCTAACCAATAAAATATCGATGTGGTTGTACATTTACATTTTGAATAGAATGTACTCAATTTACTGAACTTTTTTTGTTGACAACTATATCCCATCCTTTTATAGACCAGTTTTGTTTCACCTTACATCCTTTCCTGTCTTGTCCAATGCGATAAAGAACTACAATCAAAGATACCTACTAATTAAACTCATTATAAATTTTAAGGACGGTGTTGGGTCAAACATTTCTACTTAAGTAGCATCATAATAACTGCCTCGGTTTTCATCACAAAATTACGGATTGCACAGGATACCTCTATCAAAGTGAAGAAGATCACCTTTTTGGCGGTCAAGAAAAAATTAAAAATAACATGAACTGCCAATTCATACATTTTTTTTATTTTCATATATTAAATTTTTTCCATAATAATAATTTATACACATGGTGAAACATTACATTCCATTATTTTCGAACAAGAGACTTTTCTGAAAATATCGCTCATATTAGTGATGTAGGTACCTAAGTAGAGATAGATTTGACTGATTAGAATCACCTAATTAAAATAAATATTTCTAATGATGATAGATCTAAATGCATCTACTTATCTTTTATATTTTAATACTTACTAAGGGTTGAATCGTGCAGATTTTAGTATTTAAAGTTAACCCAAGTTTAAGTTACGAATGCTAACAGTTTATGTAGAAAGTATACTTAATACTCTACTTTCGGGAAAGTCCCTCGTTATATTCCACCCCACATAAAAAACGGAATTTGAAGAACAATTTGCAGTTATGTATTACTTTATATTCGCTTTTGAGCGCTAACACTAACTCGGAATTGCACACTTCAAGCGATAACATTTACAGTTCATTAAATGCAGACTAGTCATTATTTTAACAAATGTTGTACATATAAAATCTAACTTCATAAAAATGATTATAAATAATCTCATAATACTTACTTTAACTTTATGAAAAACGGTTTAGACAGGTTAATAAGAATAATAATAAATAAAATAAGAACCATCATTAAGTACCTAGTGCAAGCAAACTTAAATGTTAGCACTACTAAATGACGTTTTTAAGCAACCTTTTTAAATATTATCTGGGCTGCGTCGTGGTTAAAATGATAGATGCAAGACCTCGCCCTCTTTAAGAATATTAATATAACTTAAGGACGCTAGAGTATGCCAAGAGTTAGCACCTAAACAAGGGCGCTAATTTCTTCTTAAATCACATTATTGAGATAAAATGCTTGAACATTTCCAAAAATTCCGCAAGTATTAGTTGATCTGTCTCTTTATACTCAAATACTGTAACTTTTCGGCTGTAATTACGTCAATACAATACGTGGCTTGTTGCTAAATATGAAGTACGGCCCACGGCGTAGCTAGGATTTTGTTAGGCGTAGACAAACCAAGAAATATCTTTATTAATAGGCTTCCTACGTAATATTACCTAATTTACGGTGTGTGAGCATTCTTGCATTTTCTAGCGCAGCTCCTCCCTGCGACAAGCCTAACCGGTGGCTAGAAAGCCACCCAGTGTAATTATAGGCGTTAAGTGTTACAAGTAAAAGTATAAAAAGGTGGTATATAAAA
The DNA here is from genome assembly GCF_025370935.1 of Choristoneura fumiferana. Taxonomy (NCBI): domain Eukaryota; kingdom Metazoa; phylum Arthropoda; class Insecta; order Lepidoptera; family Tortricidae; genus Choristoneura; species Choristoneura fumiferana. The sequence continues at coordinate 12,355,307 of NC_133472.1, forward strand.
AGTACAAGGAAGTAGTTTAGGACAGACACCCCCACCATTTTTTTAAGAATTTTATTCTACCATTACATCGGCGTGGTTATTTATTATGCTCACCCACGCCAAAATGCAACTTTCTGGTACTAAAGGTGATTTTCCACCGGCGAGGCGAGACGAAACGAGGCGAGGCTAGAATTGAAATTGCACTGGACCTTTTCCACTAAAAATTGGCGTTAATAGCTATCGCGAGCCCGCGGTGACATTAATAGTCACCGCGAGAGTTAAAAAGTGGGTACTCCATTAACACAAAAGAGCCGTGTAACCAGTTTAATCAGTGCGTGCAACCATCTACGTCACGTATAAATAAGATACTTAAGTATGTAAAGGACAGTTGCAGGGGTCGCGATTCGTGTTAACAGCGACCTCTAGTAGAAATGGCTTGTACTATCATGACGGTATTCTCAAGTAATAAACAGTAGGGCTACTACGAAATTCGAAAATCGAAGTTCGTATCGCACCGTCCCTTCGACGCTTATATTATTTAATACGAGAGTGAGAGGGACGGTACGATACGAACCTCGATTTTCGAATTTCGTAGTAGGCCTGCAGCAACGAACAACAAAACAACTATCGCGCGAAACGTCGTGCTGTTGCATTCTCGCGCGCCCGCCGCGGGCGCCGCCATAAAAAAAAATCAATTCTCGACTCGCCTCGCCGGTGGAAAAGCACATTTAATTTATACTTTTTTTTATTCGATCGGATGGCAAACGAGCAAGTGGGTCTCCTGATGGTAAGAGATCACCACCGCCCAATCCCATATGCCATGTCGGAAGCAATACGGTTTATTTTTATAACAACAATTATTTTAATTCAAATCTCGCACATCCTCGTCAATGCTTACTATTTCCACCGAAGATGCGCTAGGAGAGGATTGAAAATTTGCTATACAAATTTAAATTCTCGTCTCGCCTCGCCGGTAGAAAATCACCTTAAGAGTTCCTAAGCTGAGCCGCAGAAAAACGGACGGATGTGACGAAACAATAAGGGTTCCATATTTGCCATTTTGACTCCAAAACCCTAAAAAAGAAATATATTAATATATTATGTACTAAAATAACACACTTATCTAGATATTCGTTGTAATATTTGAGAACATAAAAAAGAAAACCTTTACTCAACAAGTTTGTAAGTACCTAATTAGAATGATAGGCTAACTTATTTCAATAAATTATTATGACGGCGCTAGGTATTCTTGTTAAGGGAAAAGAGTAAAAGTAAGTCTTACTTTTGATGAAGTTGTACAGTTCAAAATAAGATACTGAAAATTAACTAACGTAAAAAATAATTGTTTTTTTTTTATAACAAGGTGTTAATTAAATAACTGAAAACCAGAAAGTAGTTAGCTCAGAATCGAGATTAGAATCGATGTTATCGAGATCGAGAGTAGACGATGTTTTAAATCAGGTTGTGTTTGTGTTTTTAAATCCCTTTTTTATTGTGCCCAGTACAAAAGTTACGGCTGCAACAGGCGCCAGTTAAATATTTTAGCGGTATGCATACTATTTCGATAATTTAATACTGGCCGGTTTGCTGCCACTGTTGATTTTCTTCTAAAAACGTCAAAGCGCAACTGACAAAAACAATCATGAGTGTAGAGTTAAAAATTAAGTAGAGTTACTAAAACTTAAGTAGACTTAGCAAAAACACCAATATATGTATTTTAAAATAATGAAGATATTCAAAAATATATCAATTAACTTACTTAAAATGAATAAATAATTTTGGGGTGTCTGAGGTTTTCAGTTATTTAATTAACACCTTGTATAATCAATCACATAAATAAAGAACACCAACACAGATCAATAATCCACTTTTAAACTTCGACGGTGTGGTGTAGATATCTGTCTCCTACGAATAAATAATACGACTTATTATTTGTTCGTAGTCTCTCTTATATTATTATTTCTGTTATAATTATGCAGAGTTTATGGTTGACATTTTAACCAGGTAGGTAGTTCTTATTTTTTCGCTTTGTCGCTATACGCGTCCTTTTCTTGTTATCGTAGGACAAAGGTGCACCGATACCGAGTACCGAGGTGTACCGATAGGACAAAAGATATCAACCGTGCTAGACGTGCCAGCATTAAGCGAATCCTTCATATGGATAGAGCGAAACGACTCGTATGCTTACAATTACAGATAATATATACTAAAACATTCAACTCAAATGCTGTCGTAATCATCCTCGCTGTAGAAGTTGTCGATAGGTGTAGGTTCGAGCAGCGCGCTCTGAGGATTAGTCGTCTTTTTCTCGCTCTTCGACTTCTTGTGCTTATGCTTTTTCTCTTTCTTCTCTGATTTCTCACTACAATCCCCTTTGTCTTTACTTTTCGATTTTTTCTTTTTGGGTTTCTTTTCAGGCTTTAACAGAGAAACGATTTTTATTAGGGAAATTCGTAATACACAAATACTACATTTTCTATTGTAAGTAAATCAACAAAACATCTCACCTTAGCGTTAGTTTCCTTTGCAACGTCAGGATCTTCGCCACCTGAAATTTTACTCGATCATAGTAAAATATTCATTCATCAAATTAACCTTCTAAAAAATAAATTTAAAGTACTATCTATAGAGAAATTCTGTAAAGCTCATCGAGTCCCCGAACTAACCTTCAGGCGACCTTCTAGCGTCGCCAGCCCATAGCGGGAATTCATTCTCCATCGACACCTGCAAACTGTGATCACTGCCCGCCAATTCGCTCTTGGAGGTACTATCGTTGTGCACACTGACTTGTCTGGCGAACGTCTCTTCCAACCTCGCCTCCTCTTGCTTGATAGCAGTCTGCTCCGAAACGATGTCTTGCACCATAGCGTTGTAGTCGAGTTCGACGTCGTCTTGTTCTACTGTCACTTTGGGATTTGTTGTTTCATTGTCACTGAAGAAAGAGACAAGAATTGAAGAAACAAAAATAAAAGACCAATCGGTTCATTTGATGGTTCACATGGCCACTCTTGGAGACAGTCAAATGAATAACCAAATATTGACTCGTAACGTAAATTTCAGCAGGCTTTTGAACTCTGTGCTAAACAAAAGCATTGTTCACGTGCCCGTGTCACATTGCTACAGAGCAGTTCCACATAGTACAATATCGCATCATGCACAAGCTTTCGACACACTGAGGTGGTTTCCGCGGAAGAAAGGTTGATTTATTTAACAGTTGCCAATCGTAAATAAACAAGATTTCCGCTCTTATGTGGCGAAGCCCAAACTTTTAAAGGTGCTGATTAACTTGAACAGATACACAAACGAGTAATGTAACAGGACATCAAGCATTCACCGTTTTAAAATTTGTCGGGTTGAACATCGAACAGCGCCAAGCATAGAGCCTAACATTGCTACGAACATTTACACGATAATTCTAGGGAACTCTCTAGTAAATGCTCGCCAAACATTTTATTATTCATGATCCTGTCGGATGGACACTTACGAGTAGCAAAAAGCGCGAAGGAAATTTATCTCTTCGTCTTTTCGCTTGAATGCTCGCTGAAAAGCTGTAATGTAACATTCGCCACAATACTCATTCATTACAAGTGAATGCTCAAGTTTATCAGCACCTTAATATTAACAGGTTCCCTGTCCCATGAGGCACATGTGCCTCATGCGTGACTTTACTGGTACGTCCATAAGGCCTCATACCCAGTGATGTAAATAATACAGTTGTTCTTTAAGACTCATTATATTATATTATTTTTATTATTTAACCACATTTAAAAAACCATTTAAAATTACTATGGAGACATTACATTGGGGATATTGCATTACTTTATCATTAGGTACGGGGACGTGTCAAAAGAACGCTACACATTGCTTCGAGACAGGGAACCTGTTAAGATTTCGCGCCCACCTGTCACTTTCATAGGCGACCTCTTGGTTGTTGGACATGGGCGTCAGGTCATCCAGGAAGCTGCTGTCCAGTGCGCCGGCGTAGAATTCGTCGAGCGCGCCCGTTGCTGACTTCGTGCCGGTAGATGGCGTACTCTGATCGCTGATAAATATAATACAAATTATCTTCATAAGACAAAACAGATAAAAGTGGGAGGAGTGACCTATGAAATAGTTATCCACAAGGCGACAAGGAATAACGCACATTTGACTGAAAACATCGGATATATTGGTTAAGTATGTATGGTAAGTATCTAAATTAAAATAACTATGAAAAAAAAAATATAAGAATCAAATTACACTTTCTAGATTCTTCTGTTTATTGGCATACGATACAAATATTATTCGTTTGCTGTGCGCAAAAAAATGCGCGTTCGGTTCCCGTCCTGGAAACCCGAAAGTCAGATGAAATCTTGATGAAATACCTAATCTACTATCGCAATTGCGTAGAGTCATGCAGTTACATGAACAAATTAGGACCCGCATAAGAAGTTAACTATAGAGGGTATTGGCAAAGATTTTATGAAATGATCAAGAGTTGACGGGCAACGATCGCTCGTACGTACCACCATTGTTTTTTGTATCTATTTGGCCAGTTATAAGCTTCGCGACGTGTAGCTACACAGCAGCCAAAATAGTTTTGTCTGGTATATACTACATTACTGATGGGTTAGGCAGGTAGTATGAGTAATAGCCACTAAGGGGCTGTTTCACCATCCATTGATTAGTGTTAACTGACGGTTAGATGTCTCCGTCTATTCGAACAAAACAAATAGAGACGGCATCACACCTAACCGCCAGTTAACACTAATCAATGGATGGTGAAACAGCCCTTAAGTGTGAGTAGTAGCTAAAAAGCAGTGTTTAACACCGAACCTTTCTGGATGATTTGGTCGAGACGGCGTCACGTCCATACTGACCGCCGGCCGCTTCAGCAGTTCGGGACTGACGAATTGGCTCTGCACACCGTGTTGGGCCTTTATACCCATTGGATTCAATGACTGCGCTAGCTGTAATTTTTAATTAACACAATAACAGATCAGCAATAACTCCTGCACAGAGCAAGTCCAAGATGCACTGCCGCAGTAGCGACCACCAGCAAACAGCAATATAGTTTGGCAAGAAAACAAAGATGCGAATGACTTGCCTCTTCTTTCAGAATCTATTACTATAGTATTTGACATCTACAATCTTTTTACCATACTTTTTATTTGTCAAATTTTTGACAAAACGCTAGTGTATTTTCAAGAGGTGAATATTTGCCTCTGTCAAAGTTTGGTAAAGTAGAGCACAGAGTACCTTTTTATATACTGAGAGAGTAGAGTGCCTTACTAGAGGATTAACGTTAGAGGGCACGATGGGCTTGCCGGCGCCGAGGACGATGCTCGGCGAGCGCTCGTTGCTCGGCCGCGGCTCGGGGGCGGCGCTCTGCCGCCGCTTGTTCGCCAGGCGGTCCAAGAACAGGTTGTAGTGCGATTCTTCAGAGTTCTGAACAATTGGGTACCTTAAGTTTTCTAGGATGGTCCATATTATATTTTAAATCTGTTATAGACTTATAATGTAGCCCACTACTGTACATAGATATATTTTTTCTCTTTCCGCTTTTTTTGTAAAAATAAATTGAAACTTTATTTCGGCAAACCACACGTTTCGTGAGATTAATAGGTTTTGTGTCTTGGTCTGTTTGATTTTTAAAAATGCGTAATCGATCAGCATCATCATACTCAAACAGGGATAGTGCGTAAAGGATTAGGCAGGTAAAAAAAGATAGTTCTTACTTGAAAGTCATCCATTTCTTTTTCAGCTTCTTCCATGTCCTTCTGGTTTCTCTGTAGCTGCTCTAATAAACTAGTCCTTTGCAGCCTCAGGAACGGCACACTGAGGAACTTGTGAAGTAGTCTCAAACCGAACCCATTCCTCATTGACGATTCCGCGTAGCGCACAGCCGCGGTTCTTTGAATACAATGAAAACGAAAAGCATAACAAAACAGCAAACCAAGCAAGGTGATTTAAGTAGAATTTAAGTTTTTATATCAAAAACCTGAGTATTATAATAGTAGTAACATTATTCAGTTTGAACTAAATATAAGTATTTGTTTAAAAAAGCATTTTCTGTAATTGTACCTTTATGGACTGTACAGTCAAGGAAACTCAATCATGTACTAGGCCCTAAGTACCTAGGGTGAAACCTTTACATAACCAATTTTGCTGTGATTTCTTTGGCAAATGTATGGGATGTCAACATGACATTAGCAGCACAAAGATTCCACCCTGGCACGTGATTCAGTTTCTAACTCCAGCTTGATCTGCCCACAAAGCCGTGGTTCTTTAAAACAAAATCGATTCCCAAAAATATCACGTCCACTATCATTCGCCTTCGTCTCGGACATGTATGCACACCAGTCTTCCTCGCCAAAATACGGGTTCGAGACCACTCCCTATGTGAATGTGGCATGGACGAGGGCACCCTCGAACACATGTTCTTCCATTGCCCCAAAATTGTCACCCCCCTATATGACCTCCTCCCTCCTGATATCCCTCGCCCTATTAATTTAAATTTCCTCCTTGCGATAGCGCACACTCCTCTTATAACTGTATTATACGTACATTTATAAAAATTAACAAACTATTTTTGCAGGTAGTTTAACAATATTTATGTTTGTGTTGTCTAATTCTAGATTCTCATCCGAGTACCGCACGCTGAAGCTACCGTACAACGGCTAACCGATAGTGTCTTTTCCAACCTCGACATTGGCGGAATCATCGATAGTATCGATGGAGCTATACTTTCAAGAATTGAATTGAATTGATTCAGTTTCTTCAACTGTATAAGTATTACCATCCTACTACTTTTGTATACCAAAATTCAAACTAATTCACTAATTGGATACGGGGCAAATTTAACATACAAATTTCAATTACAAACATACCCCCAAACACCAGGGCAAGAAACTAAACAAAAGCTTGTAACAAACATCCACATTAATTTTACCTTGTAAGTTTCGCATGTTCAAGAGCTTGCTCTATGTGATGCGGATGCACCTGTCGATGATGCTGCATGTCACAGTGGTTGCCGAGGATGACCACTGGTAAGTCCGCTGGTACGCGGGACAACTCCTTCACAACATATTCGAAAGTCCTGCGTAACCATAAAGCTGGTTTAAAATGATTGTAATGTAAGACAATGTTATGGTACAAAATAAAGACACCAAGCAGTATTGAAAGTAGGAGTGATAGCATTGGATATGATTAGGGTTTAACCCCGGTACTGAGTTTGTTATGGCGAGAACCGGGAATTCGCGGTTCCGTTACCGTATTTGTATGGAAATTCAGTACCGGGTGCAAACCCTAGATATGACTTAGGAGTTGCGTATCAATTTATATATTACAGGTTTTTAAATGTCACTTTCAGTTGAATTTACATTCACATTACAATCTTTAGTACCTGGGCGACCGAAATTTGCTTGGCCTAAAACTCAATAATAAGCGTTTTCCCAGAGATAAGACCAAGCTAGATAGATTTGTTGTCCCCAAAAACGCACACATACCAAATTTAATCGAAACTGTTGGAGTCGTTTCCGAGATTCTGATTATATATACAAGAATTGCTCGTTTAATAGATAGATTACGTTGCAAAAAGCTGTTGAAATTTACCAATGGTGTTTGAATCCACAAATTTCGTAAATAATGATGAATTCAAATTGTATTAAAAATAGTGAAACATACCTAACAAAATATATTCTTTTTTTACATTTGTTGAAAATTTACATTATATTGAGCTTAATATCATTATCACCATATAAAGAGTATAAACAAACAATATTGTTCAATAACACCAATGGGCTTGATGAAGTCAAAACATCAAATGTATGCAGTAGCATTTAGCGAGAATAAAATACCAGCAACATGCAGCAAGTATGTGAAACATATAAAAAAAGCCATACATTTACCAGATGCAAAAAACTCAGTAGTGTTGGCGGAAAAGTACATTAAACATAGGTTTTTATTTGTCAAACAGTGACACAAAACCATTTGACTGGTTGTATAATAATTTAAAGTAAATCCACTAAAAACAATCAATTTACTTATTAAAAATATGTTAAGATTTACCAAGGCTTTGTTATATCAAGCATCAGTATGACACCTGTAGCATTTTTGTAAACATCCAAAAATGTAGCATCAAGTACAGGAGTCTCATAGGCCTCGTCTTGGGTAACTGCAGCCGATTGGTTCTCTAATTTTAGGCCAAGAGGAGACTTCTTTTTTGTTCTGCCTTTATCAACCACTTCCCATACTTCTACCTAAAATAATGAAGACTTAAAATAGTTACTGCATATCATTACTATTATTATTATTTTGGCAAATAAATTTATTCTTTCCGTCTTTCTTTTTTTTCTTTCATCCTACTTATTTTTTTCCACTGGAATTGGGTTATGTTGGACAGTTATTTTTGATAACTTTAAAGAAGTCAATACTTTTTTTTACTTTTGTTGAAATGAAAATATCCCAAATCAGGAATAACCCAAAGTTAAATATGTATTAGGTAGTATTTTAATAGGCTAGCAAAGGGTAAACATTGACATGTTGGTTGTTTGTTGTTGGTATGCAGGCAAACAGAAATACTTATCCTCCTGGAACCTGACTTTTTAAAACTTTATTGCTTATGCCCTAGATGTGGTTCACCAGCTTTGTTATTTTGTATATTATTTTTAGAGATGGGCCGGGCATTCAGCCGAAATGCGGTTTAAAGGTCAAACATTTGGCACTAGAAAAAGTAAACCTACTTGGCTATTAAACATCTTTATTACAATTCGCAAATTGAATTGAAAAAAAATCGTAACAATTTTCACTAACTAAATATTGAGAAATTAAGTTTATATTTTTATTCATTAAAGGATGTATTCAACAATGAAATTAAACAATCTCTTCTTATCTATCTAGTTGTATTTAAAATTTACTAGAGGCAGGTTATTGAACTGAAGTTCGGCGGATTTTTTATATTTACCGAATGTTTGGGCGAAATTCGTATTTGGTTCAAATCACATTCGGCCCATCTCTAATTATTTTAAAAATTTTAATATTCCTTTTTCAATGAACAGTTTGTACTTATGAAGTACATTTGGCCGTTATTCTTAGTGTTAATTTGGTCCTTTATAAAGAATGCGAGGGCCCACGAGAATATAGGTAGTTCATATGTAAGATGGAGTATGGAATGCAACAACAATATACATAATTTATTATTTTTTACTTTTGTTTGCGCATAAGACATTGTAAAATTACCAAATTAAATTTAGCACACTAATGATTTCCAATTGACATTGTTAATGTTCAAATTCATTAATTAGTACCTTGGCAACTAAACTTTGTTTGGGCTGAAACTCAAAAATATACATCTTCCCAGAGCTAAGACCACGCTTGATCTATTAGAAACACTTCCTCTTAGAAAATTTCATCAAAATTGTTAAAGCTATAAGCCTTGGGCGACCGAGCTTTGCTAGGGCTAAAACTCGGTAACAAGCGTTTTCCCAGAGATAAGACCTGCTAGATCGATTTTTCATCTACAAAAACCCCTACATACCAAATTTCATCGAAATCGTTGGAGCCGTTTCTGAGATCCCCGAAAAATTTATACAATAATTGCTTGTTTAAAGGTATTAGACACAAGAATTGCCTGTTTCAATTAAATGTATTATATACTTACTTTAACTATGTGGTCAGTATCTTTGTATGTCCAGTGTATAGGAGCTACTTGAATTTGATCCGTAGGAACATACTCCTCTATAAAAGGGCCACCTTGCAATCGCTGCAGCAGACATGATTTGCCGACATTCCTGTCACCCTTAATCAATATTTTCACTAGAAAAAAATATATCAGAGAAGTTATTGATTGAGTAAGTGAAATCTTTGAGAGCAGCCAGAAATTAAACAAAGTATATGACAAAATCACGAAGGTCCAGTCTTGAGTTGAATGTTAGCAAAAACACCGACACATGGTCTAGCAACTTATTCAAATTTATGCTAATAAAGAAGTACTAACTATTAAAGTGAACTCCTCTTGAAAATTTCTTCTGTAAAGAGGAAGACATAGGCACTGGAGCAGTACATCGTTCATCGTTGCTTCTTGCTAATTTTTTGAGGGCGGAAAACATAACAAAAACTTTCTGAGCTACCCTTAAATAATTCTTTTAATGCTCCCGTAACATACAAAATCGAGAAACCAAATCCTCTTCTATGAAGTCAGTTCTATGATTACCCAAATTCTACGGTTGTAAAATTAGTTAGATATTCAAAATATAATAGATTGTCGAGACTTGTCAACAAAATTAATGTATGCTATACTGTGTCTGTCTGTACTGTATGTAGGAAAATTTCACCAGTTTGGTTGACAGCATGACAGCCATGACAGCTGGTCAAAATGTTGCCAGCCTTGGGATTTTTATTAAATATTGTTTTCAGAAAAAGCGCCCACAATACGAATCAGTCAAATGCCGATCCCAGACATTATGCAAAGATGTTGTGCTACATTTACACGCTTGCCAAGCGTCTACAAACTCCAAGCCAATACAAACACTTGAATACCATTTATACACGCTTGCAAGCGCGTCAGTGTATTCCGGACTAAAATTGATTTAATATGTACGGTCACTAAAATTTATTTAATATGTACGTCCATACTTGGTTCGTACGGCGTGAGCTCACTAAACACGAGCCAACGTGTAAACACGACGCAAGCGCTTGCCGCAAGTTCCTTTGATCTGTGTTGAAAAACCGACACCGGCCCGGATCGGCGGCAAGCGCTGGCATCAAATATCCGCCAAATAGATTTAATCAATAGATTGTGAAACAGTGGGTCTATAGGGTAAATGCAGAATTTTAAAAAAAAGTGCTGCTTGGCACGAAAAAAATAAATACCAAAGTAAAACAAAAACAGATTCGACTTAAAATTAAAACAGCAAGAGAAAGAAAAGAAAATAAATTATTCTTGACTTGTACACGAAAACAAATAAGCAGCTGGGCTACTACGAAACTCGAAAATCGAAGTTCGTAGCGTACCGTCCCGCTGACGCTTATATTATTTAATACGAGAGTGAGAGGGACGATACGATACGAACTTCGATTTTCGTAGTCCCAACCTATACCTACGTACTAGAATATTCCCAAAAGTTGGGGACGCCGTGGAAATCTCGCCCAGGGCGTTGGAAGTGTTAAAACTGGCACTGCAAATAAAGTATGAAATAGTTTCCCCAAAAACTACAAGCCATAGATTTATTTATTAAACGCACCATACCCAGTACCTACAAGGAACCGCTTAATAAATTATTCTAAACGCTCGATTCTAAACTACAGTGGGGACCTCACGTCACAGCAATCGCGGGTAGATTGAGCTCTGCTACTTTTGCAGTTTGGAAAATACGGCAGCTAACCGATGTGGCGACGGCACGGTTGGTGTATTTTGCTTACTTTAATAGCATTATTTCGTACGGCCTTATTTTATGGGGATCTGCTGCAGACATTGAGTCAATTTTTATCTTACAAAAGAGAGCAATTAGAGCAATTTATAATTTGAAGACGCGTGAATCTTTAAGATCTTTTTCAAGGAAACAGATATCCTAACCCTGCCGTCGCTTTATGTTTTTGAAATAATCATGTATGTTAGGAAGAACATATGTGCTTTCCCCACTAACGTCGATAAGCCAAAGGCTACTAGAAACACAGGGAAGCTTAAAGTTCCATCTTACAGACTGGCTAAAACCAAAAAGTCTTTTCTGGGAAATTGCATACGTTTTTATAATAAAATTCCAAAAAATATTATAAATGAAACGGATACAAAATTCAGATCTATTGTCAAGAAGACATAATATTGTAAATCTGTTTTAAAAAAAAATATATATACCTCGTTGAGTTTCTTGCCGGATTCTTCTCAGCAGAGGTTTTTCCGAACCGGTGGTAGATTTTTTTTGACATTCATAAGTGCTTGTTATAGCATAAATTGAATAAAGATATTTTGACTTTGACTTTGACTTTATTTTCGTTAGCTCATACATAATTCAGTCATCAACTTGAAAACAATGTGAAACAGGGTTAATTAATAATAAAACCAATTGAATATAAACATAGAGTAAAAACGTTTACTAATACCTGATATAACTTTATAACATTTTAATATTTTCATACACGATTTCAGTACTTAATAGACAGCAGCAAAGTAGCGCGAGAGAGCGGCACAAGCACAACACTATATATAACGACATCAGTTTCCTCGGTGTGTAGTCAGGAAGTACGGGGCTCCGTTGACTTGGATCACAGCCAGGAAAGGACGGTCCGCCAAAAACACCTTCACCGGGTCGAAGTCTACCATCGCACAACACATTGCGATGTTCATTGCTGAAAATTCAATACGATTTCTTATCAAATGCACATGGTTAGGCATGTCTGTCTACCGGTGGTGGTGAACCTTTTATTTACACTCATATTTCTAAAGAAATGTGAGTGTAAATAAAAGACACTTAAATAAAAAAGGTTTACCACCAACGGATTACAATTACAATTTTCTTTATTCTCCCCCCCTCCCTCTCTTAACCTCCCCCGACCGATCTAACTTCGCCACCTGTATAGTAAATACGAACTCTACACCCCTGGTAAAACTGTACATATTGAATGAACATAATTATTAACATAAACGTTTTCGTCTTGTTCAGAGGCGTCTTTACCTATAGTGCAGGGTGTGCGTTGCACACGGGCGCTGCGGTGTTAGGAGCGCCGGCCGCGGCACTTTGTCACACTTTGTACTATTACAATTTGACCGCGCGCTTCCTAGATGGCTGTAAAGTAATAATTGCACACGGGCGCTACATGGGCTAAAGACGCCGCTGGTCTTGTTACTGGGTGGGTTTTATTTTGAGTCATTCTAAGTTAAAACAAACCACATATCTAGAAAAATAAACTGATTAGTTTAATAGGAAATATCACATAACTTTGTAAGTAGTAATTGATAGCTAAAATATGTCGTGTTTATACGCCTCGGTGAGTGCCCATGAAGTATGGTGCAGCGTGGACTTGAATGGCAACTAAAAAAGGCCGGTTGGCCAAGAACTCGATCACGGGCGCGATTCCAACCATCGCACATAATAAGTTGATGTTTATTGCTGCAAATTTAAATCTTCATTTAACATTTACCTACTTCGTAAAACTTTTTTATTGATACCAGTCCAGTATTAGTGAGATATACGTTTTTTTATAATGTTGACGACAAAAATTATTAAATTATTTACTAAAGTAGGTAGGTACAGTCAGCAACAAAGATTGAATACAACCAAAGTGCCAAAAATATGTACCTACCTATACAGGACTTATTGCCTGAACATTAAGGTGGTGTATACAATTTTTTTTGCACTGGCTGTATTCTTATTTTTGTTCCTGACTGTACATGGTCACTGCAATTAAAGGTGAAGGGGTTTTACGTTAAATATGATAGTAAACGATTCATTACCTATCAATTATTGAGCGTGAAGGGTTAGTCCTGCTCATGTCGCAGTAATGTCATAACCAACCATATAGGTAACACTTTTTCACATGACATCAAAAAAGTACAAAATAAAAAGAAAAATATTCGTAAAACTAAAAAAACTCGACTATCTTAAAAAAACTTAAAATTTAAGTAACTTAAGCTTTAACAGTCGGGACGGGACCCATTAGGTACCTAATGGGTCTTAATCGGTATTATTTTTTGAGCTGATCACGATTTTAAATAGGTCCCGACTGTTGATGTTTAAGTATTTAACAGAGTTCTAGGCTACTAGAATGTTTTTTCCTTTTTAGTTTTCTTAAGTTTTTAATGCAGTCGGGTACGTATTTGGGCCAATCAACTTTTAACCAACTTCAAAAAAGGAGGAGGTTCTATGTTCCAATGTTTGTATTTTTTTTTATGTATGTTCGCCGATTACTCAGTCAATTGTGGACCGATTTTCAAAATTCTTTTTTCATTCGAAAGGGTTCTCTTCTGAGGTGGTCCCATTGTCACCAAGTCAAGATCTGATGATGGGATCCTAGGGAAATCGAGGGCAAACCTCAAATTTTATAGGCACACCTATGGCGATTTTGGCATTTTTAGCATTAATATAAGCATTTACATTCAGAAAGTATCATTTGGTAAACTGGAGCTGATGAAGAAGACCGTAGATGACCAATGGAACTCGTCAAAGCTAAGTAATACTCGCTCGTCTATAAATAATAATAATAATAATAAGCGACTAAGAAGGAGCTTTAAGTTAATGATTCTTTCGAACTGTTCTTATGCTGAAGCATGAAGGTAGGCAACGGAACTCTGTTATAAAACAACGTAACTAAGCGGTGTTTGGGCTTCATGGAATCGTTGTGAGATGTACTTTGGCTGCGAATCACTAAAAAGTAAGAAATAAAGATTTTTTTTAACAAAAAAAGTAAAACCGACTCCAAAAAAATAAAAAATAACAAAAAATGGAACCGACTATAAAACCCTTGAAAATATTTTTCTAGCACTAGGTACAGAGCTCGAAGTCGGTGCCTCAGCACGACCCAGCAGGAATGGAACAATAGTCGTGTACCTCACCTACATACTATGGGTTTCAATCCATCCTGGTGGGTCGTGCTGAGACACCGACTTCGAGCTAGTAGGTAGGTAGGTAGGTAGGTAGGTAGGTAGGTAGTGCTAGAAAAATATTTTCAAGGGTTTTATAGTCGGTTCAATTTTTTGTTGTTTATAATTTTTTTTGAGTCGGTTTTACTTTTTTGTTAAAAAATTTCTTCATTTACTCACACTAATCTGTCCGCGAAATTTTTTCAAACAATTGCAGATTTTTGTAAGTAAACATGTTTTTTCTGTAATTTAATACTTAGATGGTGTACATGAATACATCCATCCTACGAAAGTTTAACCTATTAAGCCGTGAAATACGATTGTAACGCCAGAAACAATTTCGGTAACGCAGGAGACGCCCAAAGTGTGGGTATAATAGTTGATCGGCCCAGTTATATTTATCTTCTGGAAACAAACACACGGACATTAAAAATTGTACACTAAACATTCGACCCAACAATTACATTAAGCTTAGCATATTCGAAATAATCTTAGAGCTAGTAAAATCGCCGTCAGATAGTAGGTAAATAGGACCGATAATTCTCAGAAATGTCTGAACATATTTACCAACATTATTAAGCTCGTCATCATCATATCAGCTGTAGGATATCCACTGTTGGACGTAGGCCTCCCCCATAGACCTCCAGTTGCTTCGGTTGGAGTCCTGCATCCACCGCGAACCCGCGGCTTTACCCATTATTAAGTTGCAAGGACGGAGCCAGGGAGGGGATAAAGGGGTCATGATCCCCTGGGTTGGGTCTAGGTCGAGTTCTGGTTTGATCAGGGCCTGATGGCTCGGATGGCTATCAGGTACCTACTAAACCAATAAATAATAAAGAGGAATGAAAAAACACGCGAGCTAGAAAAGCGATCGCGCATATGATAAAAAAAAACCGGCCAAGAGCGTGTCGTACATGCCCAAGATAGGGTTCCGTAGCCATTAGGAAAAAAACAAATAATATTTTTCTAAGGATTTCGTATTGTGTACTGAATCTTCCAAGTTTATTTATATTTTATACCTGCTATTTACTTATTTACTCTTAAACTACTAATAATTCTCAAGCAAACTTAGCCGTTATAGTTTTCCTTGTAAGTTTGATATACTTACTACAGTCCTGAATTTTTTCAAAATTTTCCACCCAGCGGTTTAGATTTTAGAGGGGGGGGGACGCTCGATTTCAATGAAAAAAATTTTTTTTTACGTTTTTTATTGTACCACTGTCGGCGTGACTGATATGTATATTCATGTCAAATTACAGCTTTCTAGTACTAACGGTCTCTGAGCTTACCCGCGGACAGACAGACGGACAGACATGGCGAAACTATAAGGGTTCCTAGTTGACTACGGAACCCTAAAAAGACACGGATTCTGGCTATCTATTATTCATTCTGTAAAAAAGTTAACTACTCAAACAGTTATTACAGAGATTGTGGTCCATATCCGAGTTTCAATAAAACTATGAAAATACATGACAAAAAACATGAGCTAATTGACAGCGGGAATGGCATAAAAGTAGCAATAACGATTGTAAAAGGACATACACACGAATATTCCCTTCTTATTAGTTTTTTTTTTCTATAGGTTTGCGTTTGACCACAATCACGCCTGATGGTAAGCAAAGATGTGGGCTAACAAGGAAGGGTACCCAACTGTCCGACTCCGATTTGATTTATTTTGATATATGTTATAAAGTAGTCTAAAATAACGGACACGTATTTTTTTTTAGCTGCCCAAACTCAACCTGTTTGGAGAAAATGTCCTTCAAAGTACTGAAAATTGACCAAACCATCTAATTTCTGTTGAGAGATTTGTTCAAGAAAATCTATATTAATAATTTCGTCAAGGGGTACGGTAGACTCGAACGAAATGCACATCAAATTGAAGAGCGTAAAAAATTAGTCAATCCGAGTCGACAACTCGTAGGCGGAAAATTCGGATTATCGAGTATTTTCAATATAAACTTGTTGTTGTTGTTGTTGTTTCTTTAAAAAAATATGGCTCTGTCCATCGGAGGACAATTTTGCCAGTGTCTAGTAGTTTTTGCCGTTGTACGGTAAAAAAATTTTAGAAAACGAAATATGAGAGGTAATGGTGGATGAACGATGACAGCGCGAATATTTCTTCCAATATAAACTTGAATAAATTACTAAGTATATAATGACGTTGCGAAATAAACTTGTCAAAGTCATCACATCAAATTGGCGTTAGTGTCACGTCATCACGTGTCACAGGTGTCAGAGGTTTGCATTTCGTTCTCCATTGGGACCTTTTAAGGGCCCCACACACGGTACGATTCGTCGATTTTCAACAGATCGATCGTAGAGACGAATCGTACCGTACCTATAGGTCTAATTTCTTCGATTATGAGACGAGACATCATAGTTATTTGGGCAAATAAGATTTAGGAGAACTATCTACTGGTGAAATACCGATACGTAGGTTAGCTGTGAAAGTACTTTTGTGATAATATTAAGGCTGGGAATATACTTCAGATTTTTCGATAAGTACGAGTCTTTACAGTGGCAATTTTTTTTTTCAAACATTATTATGAGTCTACATTTTACCCGAGCAAAGCCGGGTTTTCATCTAGTTGATAATTAATTACTGGTTTCGTTATATGTTGGAGAACATGAAAAAGAATGGAGGCGTGTTTTGTAATTTCACCACAAACTCATATTTTATATAAAAAAAACTAAGATTGGTTTTTTGGAATATTTTTGTATTTTTTATTTCAATTCCAAATTTTTACTTTTACGGTCATCCCGTAAAACCTAAATTGAAAATACAAACTGTACGGAATACCGAGGACCTGGGTTCGATTCCCAGTGTTGGTCTTATTTTTCTGGTCTTTCTGTGCATCTATATTTCAGTTTGTATTTTCAATAAAAAAAAAACGTTAAAATTTCAAACTTTTCGTCGCTTCACTCCTTCACTCACGTCCCTTTGGTTATTTTTTGGCTTGAAAACTTCTTAATCCATGATCCATGGTCCCGAAAAAAAATAATAATAAAAGTTCAGTTTTTTTAAATAATAGATTGAACCGCCAAATGGTTTTTTTTATTGTTTTTTTTCGGGACAATGGATAATGGATCAAGAAGTTTTCAAGCCAACAAAATAACTAAAGGGAAGTGAGTGAAGCGACGAAAAGTTTGAAACTTTGACGTGTTTTTTTTATATAAAATATGAGTTTGTGGTGAAATGACAAATCCATTCTTTTTTCATGTTCTCCAACATATAACGAAACCAGTAATTAATTATCAATTTTCTTGAACAAATCTCTCAACAGAAATTAGAAGGTTTGGTCAATTTTCAGTACTTTGAAGGTCATTTTCTCCAAACAGGTTAAGTTTGGGCAGCTAAAAAAAAATACGTGTCCGTTTTTTTAGACTACTCTATAACATGTATCAAAATAAATCAAATCGGAGTCGGACAGTTTGGTACCCTTCCTTGTAAGATGGAGCACGCTTCTCTAATAAAATAATAACAATTATAAGCTGTACTCGGTAAGTAAATATTAAAATCGAACTAAGAGCGTATGTGCATCGGAAAAGTTATATCTTACCCGTAGCTAACATTTATAGATAATGACATAACTGAATAAAAGCCATATTGGGCTGTTTAAAATTTAATAATATTATAACAGACAAATTCATTGTTTATAACAAAAAATGCTTAAACTTTAGTTAAAAAGGTATTCATAACAAATATATTTTTGTGACTATGTAAAATTAGTTACATTTTAATAGGTACTTAATTCGTTATTCATAATTATAAGCTATTTTTTAATTTCTGCTTTATGTTGATGGTACTTTATGTTTACACAAGAGTAAGTATGTAAAAATAATTCGCACGATTTGATTAACACACAAGCGAAGTCAAATTGAAGCCAAATATATTTTTGTAAAAATTAATTCCTGAACTAAAAATATACCGTACCTAGCAAATAAAATACGTTTTCATCACTTATCGACTAAGAAGTTTTTTAGCAAAAAATGGACGCAAGTTATTAAGTTATTAAGCCAAAACGAAGGCATAGATGGAACTAGTTACTATCCGTATTGCTTGGAATTAATGCCGCTTATCTATATGAATACATTAATACTTTTTATCTCACTGGTGCCACGTAACATTGTATAAAATGCCTATAAGGTGCATGTGCAAGTGTTTAAAAATACGGAAAGGCAGCATCAGATGCTTGTACCTACAGCTCTGCTTTCTGCAAACATTTGTCGGTAAGTAAATGAACTGAAAATATTTTTTTAAAGCTAAGGCTTACAACACCACCGTATGCCCTAATGAAATCATACTGATAGTATCTGCAATTAGCAGTATGCGGAGCCCGCGTTGCAATTCAAAGCTAACAATTAGTATTATATTGTCGATCAGTACGGACACCTGACGCTGCCGAAGAAAGAAGTCTTTAGGTTCTGCCGTTGAACACTCCGATGAACAGGGTAGTCTTGTCACTGCCATTGAGCAGGTAGAGGAAGGGCCGGTCAGCCACGAAGCTGAAGTTCACCATGAAGCCGCAACGCGCCATTAAGACCATGCCTGTACGAATACACCCCTTTAGATCCGTCTGATTAAACCCGAGCACGGGATGCATCACACCACATGGCTGGAGTGTGTCACAGACGGTACCGGTTGTTAATAAGGTGACCAGTGCATGTGTCACGCGTTATGATAACACTAAGCGTTCATAGATCGGTATGGAACACGAACTTTATTTTGTCGGAATGCGTAAGGAAACGACGATTAATAAAAACAAGTGATGTGGCATAGCCGCTTGCAACGGCGCACTCACCGTGCCACGTCCAATATGGCCCTAGGCCGAGATGGCTACAGGTCAGAGCGCGGCAGAGGGGCGTCGGGCTGATACCGAGCCACGAAAGCCAGCTGGCGAGCCACCATCAGGCCCCAGAGCGCAGGCCTGTCCGCGATGAACTCACGCGGCGGCCGCGGCATCGAACGCTTCGTACGGATGGCGGCAACTGCGCTCACCCACACACAAACCCTTTCAATACCGCACGTACACAACCGGCTCATAGACACCTCACCGCTGGGTGATTTGTATTAGTATGCATGCTCGAGTAAATCCACAAATGCCCGAAGTAAAAATAGCAGGATATGAACCGAAATTTCCCAAAAGAGGTTTTAAGTTATGCGGTGAAAATCTCATTAAAGGAACATGGCCGATATGTACCTACCGACATGAGCTCTTATTTTATTGTAACTGACGACAAATAATTTTCTAAGATTTGAAAGAAGGCGCTTCAGTAGGTGTAGCTAAAAATAATAGGATATATTATTGTTTGAAAACGTGTCTGTAACTAACTTATAAACTTCTCAACTCGTTGCTATGACTCAGAAGATACAACGAACTGTTCACTGTTGTGTTGAGGTGCGGTTTTAATTCATACACGCCCACACGACTGCTAATTTTAAAGGCGGTCACGTTGTTTTTGGTAACAAAATGTTCTTAACGCTGATCCCTACAGAGAGGTAGGTATATATCGTTAAATCTCAATTGATTTTTGCATGTAAGGAAGTCTTACTTAGTTGCCAAAATTTACGGTTTGAATTGGTTTCAATTCAACAGCATATATCGTACAATCAGCAGCAGAAGTAGATGAGCAGCTACGATGCTCAGAATTATCTACACACGACTCTACGGCCAAGCTAATAAGAGAGTTTTTGGATTATTTTGAGCACTACAAACTCATCCATATCTGCTACTGACTGTACACAGAATATAGCACATAATAATTCTGATGCCTTTGCATGCAACGAAACGAACCAGACAACTATAATCACCATTATAAATACCTCTGATATGATGACACATAATAGAGCGTTAGCGTTATCTTATCATACTCGCTAGCAATTGTTCGAACATTTCTGTTGCGATAACTGAGGTATTACCGTTCTAGCAAAACTATTAACATACCGATTACTTTTAACTATGTAGGTCGATGATTAAGCAACGAATATTCTAAATGTCAACCGAATATAAAAGACTATGAATGACTGAAATAGTTAAGGGACGATTGCGCGGTAATTCTGATAAAAATAACCGAGTGTTCACTTTCTCATACCGCAAACTTTTGGGGTAGATATAGGTATACATAAGTAGTTGATCTTTGGATTTTTAGAAATAAACCAATCAGATTAATTTAAGCAAAGTCATATGGCAAAAGCAACATTGATGAAACATAATCAGAAGCAACAGCCCACAAAAATAAACAAAAACTCAAACATACAAATAAACCCCATGCAAATTATGAGTAAAGAGCTTGTCACGTAAATGTCGCAATATTCTTTGCTGACGAATGAATATATCAGCGCGTACTTTCCCATTACGTACATAGTAGAATGTTTATACGTAATACTTACGGGACAAACCCTTGTTGCCAGTGATTCACTTCAGCAAGAATGTTTTACAAGAACTGAATATAGGGCCTCAATATCAAAATACCTTGAAATCTGCAAGTTAGATCCGTAAGTGAATCATGGGCCAGAAACAAAGTTTTTTTTTTCAAGTACCGTAGTAATACTAACCAGTGGCAGCGGCGGCTTCGGCACCTTCCTCATTGACTTCGATGAAAGCTTTCTGTATTGCTTTTGACACATACAGTGGCTCAGGACTGTTAAAAATCTTGGTCAGGCCGGAATTACTCTCATCGAAGATCGCGCTGATACCAAGCTGAAATCCATTTGAGTATTTCTTTAGATATATCACAAAATACAGATAGTTCAGAAGTCAATCTCCTATATGTACTTTACACTTACGCTCGGCGGTCGCTCTAAGGTTGTCAACTATGGCTTATGCACCAAAAAACTATCGTGGTAGTCGCACTCTTATCTAGTTGTTTGATTTATAGTTGAGAATGAAACGGGAAGAATGGAAAAATAAATTAATAACTAAAACATATTAAGTTTAATGTCATTGTTATATTATAAATTTGTCACAGAAAATATCTTGCGACGATTTTGTTATTGGCGAAATTCACGATCATTTAACTTAAACAACCGTCCACTCAACAGTTATAATAACTTTTTTTTGTTGCTCCATTATTGTACAAATAAGTTCACAGACGCGTGTCTCAAGCGGATGGCACTCGCGCTCGCACTGGTCCCAACCGGTCCGAGATACCGTGTCCGTGAGCAGTGTCTATGTGTGCGTTGCTCGAGCGCACTTGTATGGAGATTGACTTCTGAACTATCTGTGTTTTGTGGATATATACTGTCAGTTAATGAAAAAACAGAGTTAGTCTATATATATGTTCCTCACTGAACAACTGAACTATTGATAATGATATGAGATACGAGTTAAATACCTAAAACTACTACTTCTAAATATAATATCAAAATCACTTCATTTTATCTTTCAAAATACCCACACGCCAGACGTAATTTTAAAGTTCCTTAAACAGACGCTACATTAATGCATGTTATTTATTACCTTAGGCAACAACGTCTTCAAGTCTATTTCAGTCTCGATCTTGAACTTAGGAATGGTGACTTGTACTTTGATGGGATGCATCTGGTTCAGCTCTTGTACGAGGTCCACGTCAGTCGCGAGGCTCTTTAGGAGATCATTGATGCCCTCCACCTCTTTTGGTAGGATGATCACCATGCTTGCCTCACCACCTTCGTACGGCATCTCCAACAACTGTAACAAAATATTACATAAGGTACCTTTTTGGAAAATCTGCCTGGGCTGCGGCCCGCTCATCTGGGTGAAACCAAGCCCGAATCTACATGTGTATGTAAGTATAGGTAATAGGTATGTAGTAGTGGCTCGCTTATTTCGAAAATTACGAGTTATTAACAAAAGTACCTAATGGGTCGCTACACTACCTAGCCATAACTCATTCTATTAGCGCTTAAACATTAAATACATCCGGAAGCTTAATCAATTTAAGTCTAAATATAATGACTGATGTAATAAAAGATAAATTTATTCACTAAATCGCATCTGCGTCATATAAATGTTATCTGATCGTGAAATGCAGAAAATATTCCGAATTTCCTTACTTATTAACCGACTTCAAAAAAGGAGGAGGTTATCAATTCGGTTATATTTTTTTTATGTTTGTTACCTCAGAACTCCGTCATTTATAAACCGATTTGAAAAATGTTTTTTGCGTTCTTCTAGGAATGCTTTTAATTAGGTCCGATAAGCACCAAATCAAGATCTGATGATTGGATCCTAAGGAAATCGAGGGAACTCTTCAAATGTTATAGGGACACCTATGGTAATTTTGATATATTTAGTAGTAACTCGTGCATTTGCTTTTGACAATCATTATTTGGTGAAGTGGAAATGATGATGAACCACAGTTGACCATCGGAGTTACTACCCAATAACAAGCATTTCACGGGTTGAATTTCAATTACTTTAATACAGTTGCTAAGCAATTTTTGCTCCTCATAATGCATATGGTGAAATGGAACGGGTGGAGAAGTACCAGGACTCTTCAAAAATGAAATTCTCTGCATCGGAAAAAGAAATCTTGTAAAAGGTGACGAGCAGTTGACATTAAACTATTGTATCTTAGATTATTTACACTAAAAAGCGTGAAAAAAAAATTACAACAAAAAATTGAACCGACTACAAAAAACCATGAAAATAATTTTCTATCAGTCCGAAGTCCGAATTATTTTCATGCTATTTTGTAGTCGGTTCAATTTTTTGTTATAATTTTTTTTTTAGTTGGGACTAATTTATAAAATCAAATGCTATTCGATTGGTACGCTCGACATCTGTTCGGTGTAAAAATTGCTTCAGCTAGCGATATTTATAAATATCTAGCCAAAAAACTATTTTACGCGCGTTTTGAATATTTGATTATGAGTCTTGAGGAAGTTATGACTATGACTTGGTGTTATGTTATCAGGACTTTATCACCATCGAAATCTAATTTAATAATAGAGTGCATGTTCTGATATTTGTGAGCACCTTGGCCGTTCCGAAATATATGATGGCGATTGACTTCATAAAGTACAAATCAATTGTAAGAAGAACTGCCGAATGTACTATGTGGAGTACCTACATATCTTTCGATGGAATGAGAACTTAAAATTTATTGAAGTAATTTCTAAAATTACAAAACAGTATTCTTGGCTCAGTCTGTAGAACGATGTATGGCAAAAAGGCAGGACTTACGAGGCTGTTTTTCCATCGTATTTTGTCGGATAAGTTCGTAAGTATTTATTTATATCTTGCTTTCTCAATTACAGTACGATTACTTGGAGTTAACACTTGGCAGATGGGTGTGCCTTCAGTCAATTTTCAACTTTCAGATCATACAAATAAAATAGTTTTTACATAATCTGTAAACGTGGGTAGCGGTATACTAAAAATGGCTTTAATTGTATGACGTCAAAGTTGAAGATTGACTGAAGGCACGCCCATCTGCCAAGTGTTAACTCTAATTAATCAAACTGTAGCTTCAGTAAACTTCAGTAAGCCAGTTGAGGAAGCAAGATAAATACGAACATTTCCGACATAACCTAACCAACAACAAGTTTCAAAACCCCCGACATTGTCATTTCAAATTTCAATAAATCAACCTGAACCGATTTTGATGAAACATGAATAAGAACCATCGCTAGAAAACCTGATTTCAAATAAAAAAACCGCGTTCAAATCGGTCCACCCGTTTAAGAGCTACGGTGTCACAGACAAACAGACACACATAGCGGTCAAACTTATAATACCCCTCTTTTTGCGTCGGGGGTTAATAACACTTTGTTACAGGCCTATTAATTTGCTAGGGCCTATTTAATGCGACTCTTATGTATGTATTAACTCAGCTTACATACATAATATGAAATTAAGTTGTCTATAAAGAATATTACTGCAATTTTTTGCCGTCAGCAATAGCACAAACCGTAAACAGTTTTTTTAAGTATCTTATATGTCCGTAGGATATGATACTATTTCTATTAAATCTTGGGAAATATAGCTCTATCGTTAATATCGATGTAAATCAGCGGCTCAAAATTTGGCCCCCTCTCCATACAAAATTACCTATTATTGCATACATTTGAGGGCTAGATTTTTTGCCGTATATGTGTTGATTATGAGACAGACACATCATAGTTATTTGGAAAAATAAGATTTAGGAGAAATATCTACGTGAAATACCGATAGGTAGGTTAGCTGTGAAAGTACGATTGTGATAATATTAAGGCTGGGAGTATACTTCAGATTTTTCGATAAGTACGGCAGTCTTTACACAGGCAAAAATTTTTTTTCAAACATATTATTATGAGTATAGATTTTACCCGAGCGAAGCCGGGTTTTCATCTAGTATATATTTATTAATAACAAAATAACATGATATTTATATCGATATTATCGATCGATATCTATTCTACAGACGTAATGTCAACAACTCAAACATGTTTTTTTAAGTGGGTTAAAAGATGACCAGACGCTGTAGAAACGCTTGACAAGATACGGCAAATATTGGCTGCAATCAAACAGTATTAGTACCTATGCTGCAATCCTTTCACATAATGTCATGTCCACAATCAGAAATTTGACGAAACAGGAATTCGACGAACGTCTTTGCTATCGAAAAATGATCTGAACAAAATCTGTGTTGCTTCAGTTACCTGATTTGAACGATTTGGCACGGGATGTAGATAATGATTACCTTTAAGAAGTTCCGAAACTTCGACAGGTAGATTAGGCTTAGATTTTATGCTTGATAATCATGGTCTCATGTCTAAACCAAATATTCTTATGTTCTAGTTCTCTTAGGCCATCTAACTTTTATTTAAATCATACCTGAGCGTTCAGTTTTTGGCTCTCTCCATATTTGAAATTCTCCTCCAAATACATCATAGGAACATTAACAGTTGTGTCTTTGTTAATATGGAATGGTTTGTCTATGGTGTTGTGAGGCTTGAAAGGGTACTTCCAGCTGCCCTGTAAATAGGTAACATTCTAAAAGCTGCCAAGATATACACACACATATTTTCAACCTCATTATCATAGGCCTCCCATCATAGATCTATCTATGGAGACCTCCAGTTGCTTCTGTTGGGTTGACGGTGGTCCTGCCTCCACCGTCAACCCAACCTGCGGCTTTAACCAGACGCCGTATTACCAAAAGTTTCAGACTTTGGTTTCAGACCTTTTCAGACGCTCGCGATCGCAATCAAATGACAGATTTCGCATACAAAAACTTATCGTTGGTGGGTCTTACGTTGCGCTTGCCAATCCGCGGTCTCCATTCGAGAACTTTTCGGCCCCAACGGCCAACTGTTTTGTTGTTTATTATAATGAAATTGAAAACATACCTTAAAATAGAGAGCATTAACGAGAACGAGCCGCGTCAGGCTATTCACGGAGTCTTCGGAAATAAGATCCTTAATCCTTTTATTGGTCTTGCTTTCCACCTGTTTCGAGATTCAAAAATAAAACTAATAACTACTAAAAAAATAAGAGCAAATTTAATCAAAATTTTATATAATTATGTAGTTAGTCTCATAATTTTATTTTAATTGAAAATTAAATACATTGCAAGAAGGCTTGCATTTGGAAATATGGACCAGCCATCATGTATGAACATGCATTTTCTTAAATTATTTATCTTTGTATTAATTTTAAATTGGGTAGTAAAACGTTGAATTACTAAATAAATAATTGAAACTAGTATGTACCCAGTCATTGATCAGTTTTGCTGCTGCCCCTGAATTTGAGAAGTCCAAGGGTTCCAAATCTGAGTCGAAGATTTCAATGGCGTCATGTTTTAGCTTGGGGTCGAGATCAAAGCCGTTTTGCAAATACACCTTGTTGGCCACTTGCAAAGTAACTCCTTTGACTGATTTCAGTTTGGATGTTACTGCGGAAAATGATGATCGGATCTGTAAAAAATGCATAAATTGTTTTTTTTTTATAAATGAATCTTCATAGTTTATCCATTTATTATCTGATAAACACTTCAATATCAGTTTATACATTTTAGTAGGTGTTTAAAATATTTATGTTAACTTGTTTTCTGTTGGTAATCCTTCTGCAAACAAAGGGAATAGTTAATCTTAATATAACAAAGAGGTAAACTTTGTGTGTTTGTGTTGATATGTACTTTGTGAAACTACTGAACAATTTTTTTTCGATAGTGTCATGCTACAATATTGCAGATTAACAGAGGCCTCTTAGTCCTAGAAAAATACAAAGTTTCCATGAAAGAAGGGAGTCCAAGATGTGAGCAACAGTTAGTATTGAATTTCATAGCATAGGGTCATCACCATTGCATTTTGTTACTTGAATATTCATTCTTTTATTACATTTACAATTATACAAACATGTTGTTATTGGACTTGGAGGCATAACTTATAGAGTTTGGCATAAAACATTACAAAGTAGTTTAAAAAAACACTTTTTTATAACTAATTGTTGCCGTACCATTACCCAAGACATTCATATAGCAACCCGAGCAGGTACGGCGAGGGTGGATAGACAATGAGGGGAAAGTGGGTTTAATGATTGAGTTTTACACTCTGCTTTGCACTTAGATTTTAGATATTTTAGATTGTATTTAGTCTTTAGATAATTAGCACTTAAAAATTATAATATTAAAAATGGACTTAACAATTGTATTAACCATTTCAATTTCTTATTTTATTATTTTACGTCACCAAAATAAGGCCAAGAACTTTTCAATTGACCCCTCATTAACTACAAAATCATACCGAGTCATCATCTTTGAAGCCAATAGCATTCAGCAGTTCACCATGAGCAGGATCAGAGGATCCAAGTGTCAGAAGAGCTAACAGAATCTCTGCTGACATAGGTGAAGACACCACACTCTTAGACTTGTCCAGCTCCTAAAAGTAAAAAACATTATTGCAAGTTTTAACTACCCTACCATAAATTAACTACTAAAAATCAGACAGCAAATGGTCCAGATTGGTATTTGGTAGTGTAACCAAGAAGTAACTTATAATTATAAACAAAATTTGCATCTGACACAGGAGAAAAAGTTATCTTCTGTTGATCAGAACAAGATTAAATACTAATTTATGGGTAGGTATTAAAGACAAATACATAGATATAATAATATAATATAATGTATCTTTCTATGTATAGTAAGAGTTATTGCCAAATAAAATACTCGAATATATTATGAAACAAATACATAGATATTTAGAAGTGTCTTGAATACATAGGAAAAATATTTCAAATATAAAGTAGGTAGGTGAAAATGAATCATAAAAAACTTACATTGCAGAACTGGAGAGAGAACTTGGCGATAGCCGAAGATAAAGCCGCCGAATCCATGTTTGTAGAACAACCGGTTTTATTTGTTAGAATTACTAACAGGAGTAAAGCTGAAATAATGAAAAAAAAAATTTTTCAACCACAAAACTGTGCGCATCAAGAGTGCCAAACAGAATGAGCAACCAGACGCCTTCAATAATGTAGTCGTTCAATAAATACACCGTGGGCCGTGGGCTGTGGCCGGCTATGACTCATCACGAGTTTTCATGACGGCTCCAAGGTTACCGCTTTTTATCAGCCTTACATTATATACATTTTTTGGTCAATTATACAAACCAAAACGATCTTTAAAAAGCAAGGTATTATTCAAAGTTCGATCTAAGTTCGAAACATTGTTCTAAATACGAAGTGTAAAAGTTTACTCAGTAAGCACGTAGACCGCATTAGTTGAAATCTGTTGAAAGGAAGATAGTAAAGTGTTATCAATATGATTAATTAATCTGGACTAGTATCAGTTATTCACATTTTTAGATTGTTCATATACATACAGTACGCATGTCATTGATTGATACGAGAAAATAATCTGTTTCTCAGTTCCACAGTTCTTTCGAGCGCTGCGTGCGTAACGTAAATAATAATAATAATGAAATAATGAATGAATAGGAATGAGCTTGCGTGTGTGTGTGTATGTCAAAATCAAAATTTGATAAACTGACGGGTGACACTATTTACCGGCACTGACAATACCAACATGGAAATCCCAACCCGATATTTCGAGTACACGCCCATACAAACTGCAGCAGGGCTACTACGAAACTCGAAACTCGATGTTAGTATCGTACCGTCCCTCTCACTCTCGTATTGAATAGCATAAGTGTCAGAGGGACAGCACGATACGAACTTTGAGTTTTGAGCTTCGTAGTAGCCCTGCAGGGCTACTACGAAACTCGAAGTTCGTGTCGAACCGTCCCTCTCGCTCTTGTATTAAATAGTATAAATGTCTGGAGGGCTACTACGAAACTCGAGACTCGAAGTTCGTATCGTACCGTCCCTCTCGCTCTCGTATTAAGTAGTATAAGAGTCAGCAGGGTTACTACAAAACTCGTAACTTGAAGTTCGTATCGTACGGTCCCTCTCACTCTCGTATTGAATAACATAAGTGTCAGAGAGACCGCACGACACGAACTTCGAGTTTTGAGTTTTGTAGTAGCCCTGCAGAGGGACCGCACGACACGAACTTCGAGTTTCGTAGTAGCCCTGCTGCGCGCTTACTCTGAAATTCGAAGTTCGTGTCGTTCCGTCCCTCTGGCACTTATACTATTTAATACGAGAATGAGAGGGCCGGTACGATTCGAACTTCGATTTTCGGAGCAGGCCCTCTGACTCTGACGTCCACTTCCACTTCACTCCAATATCCATACCCACTACACTATACTACAAGTGCGTGGTGGCACCTTGTGCAGTGCAAGGTCCGCCCTGATTGCTACCACCATCTTGCTCGCTAATGCTGCCGTGAAGCAGCAGTGCTTGCACTGTTGTGTTTCGGCGTGGAGAGTAAGACAGCCGGTGAAATTACTGGCACTTGAGGTATCCCATCTTAGGCCTCTAGGTTGGCAACGCATCTGCAATATCCCTGGTGTTGCAGATGTTTATGGGCGGTGGTGATCTTTTACCATCAGGAGACCCACTTGCGCGTTTGCCATCCAGTCCAGTCCAGTCTGTGTTTGTCTGTGATACCCACATATAATAAACAAAATGTACAGTCGAGTTCATAAACTTGTGAGCAAAAATTTGATCAAAAATATCTGAACACGACTCTATTGTCAACGGCGTAGAAACGTGCTTAAATATTTTTGATCAAATTTTTGCTCACAAGTGTATGAACTCGACTGTAGGTAGGTATTTGTCTACTACTCTACTCTACTCCTTTCCTTTACTTACGCCAAAACGGCTCGACCGATTTGGATGAAATTTGGTATGTAGGTAGATAGCTGCAATGGAATTCGCATTTACTTTTTATTTCGATATACCACAATCTTAACCACCAGGCTTAGAGTTATGAAATTTAGCACAGGTAGTGGTTTTTAGTGCAACGTAAATGAGAACCACTACTTATACCTATTATCTTTAATAATTCTCCTGGGAATTCAGTGAAATTTCGGAATTTCATTCAGTTGCTGTACAGGATTACGCGTGCGAAAGCGCGGGTAAAGTCTAGTATACGGTATTTGACTTTTTTGTATACGTTTTATAGTTGTCAAATACCGTATTATAAATGCGAAAGTTTGTGAGTGTACCTATATGTTTACTCCTTCACGCTAAAACGGCTCGACGGATTTAGATGAAATTTGGTATGTAGATAGATGAAAATTTAGAATAACATTTAAATGCACTACTTTTTATCCTTATTTTCCCACAGGATCAGGATAAAAACTCACTAGGTTGTTATGAAATATTAAATCTCTTCTAGCTTGGTCTTATGTCATTGTTTTCCAGTTCTAGCCCTCAGTCGCCTCAAATCTATAATTTTAATGACCTGATAAATTTAATAAAAGTTAAAATTGGTATTAACTGAGATTAACCCATTCAGTGCCGTTGACGCCCATCGGCGTCTTGGTGGACCCTCATGTAGTGCCGTTGACGCCCATCGGCGTCTTGGTGGACCCTCATGTAATGCCGCTGACGCCGATAGGCGTCTGTTCTGCCGAAGCGTCGGCATCGCGGCAAAGTACGTAATCTGGCGCTCGGAAATAAATGGGTTAAGTTAAGGGGTCTAGAATGCAGGTTTCATTTTATTTCCTGTACACATGGCTAAATAGGAAATCATTGCTCTTTAAATTGGATATGTTATGAACAGTTTTAAAGTTATTGTCATGCTTACAAGCGAGGATGAGGAGCCAGTGCAGAGTCATGGGGGTTATAAGCTCCACCATGTGCCATGGACTATGGACTGGGTCTAGGAAAACAGTAGATATTATTCTAAGCTCATTGCTTCAGTGTTTTATTTTCAAAAAAATATTTTGAATTTGAACATGTGAAACTGATAATTAGTGCAATTAAGCAATTATTAAATACTTTAGGTTATGAGATGAATAACAATTAAAAAAGAAAATACAGTAGAATTTGAATAAAATATTATTTACAATCAAGTAAATATCTAAACCTAAATAACAATTGATTATCTAAGGCAGTGTTTTTCAAACTTTTCAGGATGCATCCCCCTTAGGTCAGAAAATTGTTGGCGACCACCTGCTTACCTCCACTTACAGTAATTTATTTTAATCTTACATCAATAATATAAACATTGAATAATGATAAACAATAATGATGCGACTGATTAAAAAACACTGATTAAAAAACACTGATCTAAGGAATACCAAAATTTAATCCCACTTTGATTTTTTCTTCTCAAATATCTCTTTTCCATCCTTATCTACAGCTGCATAGTATCCCAGTGATTCATATTTCTGCCTCATGTATGCAATGTAGCCAAGGGTTATGCCGAAGCATGTCAAACCTATGCTCATTATTACTATGTTCTGAAAAAAATTAAGAAAAAATTAGAAATAAAACATATAAAATAAAATTATGTTCTCTGTATATTAAAAGTTTAAGACGTTTCTTGGGCAATTCCAAACAACATTAGCCAAAATTGAGATGAGTATGACTGTATAAAAAAGTACTATAGATAAAATTTGAAAAAATTATGCCTTTGGTAGGTACAAGCTAGATAAAATACTCTCTACTATAGTACTGGACTGCGACTGCATCATCTTTACCAGTACACATCAGCCTTACTTAGTACATTATTAATATGAAATGATAATTTCGCCTGAGATTTGTCAAGTGCAATATAA
The DNA here is from genome assembly GCF_025370935.1 of Choristoneura fumiferana. NCBI lineage: Eukaryota > Metazoa > Arthropoda > Insecta > Lepidoptera > Tortricidae > Choristoneura > Choristoneura fumiferana. The sequence continues at coordinate 12,386,938 of NC_133472.1, forward strand.
ATTCACAAAGTAAGAGTAAAGCACGGAAATGTATTGGTGTACGTTTATTTATCATGGAATCCTTACAGGTTTAGCATACAGCTCAAAATTCACAACTCTAAATGCTGTAGTTGACCTCATAGAACGGATTCCTTCTCCAGGTTTTTCATTTTTGCTATCAGCCATGGTAACAATTGATTTATTTCCGATTAATTAGTGAACTGAGTTAGGTTTTTCATGGAACAATTAACTAAATTAAAAATTACGTGATCTAAATTGAGGTTTTCTGGGTTTCCTTTTGGTCTGAGCTTTTGGTTTACTTTGTTTGTCAATGTACTTATACTCTTTGGTCAATGTCCACAGACTAACTAAGACACAGACTAATAAGAGATACTAAGAGTTGACTAAGAGATACTACGTTACGTCAAGTCAATCAATCAATGTGATAGACAGGTATATCAGTGTTGCCAACTCCTAGAAACTCGAGATGCTAAATTTTTGAATTTGAATTTGAAGCCCTACAATGTAAAGTAAATTTACAGGTAAAAATAACGGTAATTAGGTAACGTTAAATAATGTTAAGTTATCAATTAACGTTAAATTTTAATACCGGTTCTAGGTATTTTTATGATTTTTACCGTTATTTAACGTTACTTATAGTGTGAATTTGGTAACGTTAACAAGCCCTGGATGGAGGTTCGTCGTATCCATGGTACTTTTTTTTTTTATTTTCAAATGACGCCACCAAGATGGCAGTCAAGCTAAGGTGGCACTATGGTCATTGAGGCGTGTCAAAAAGGAGTTTAATTCTTTAAAAAATCGTATAAAATGTTATAAATTTTCACTCATATAGTATACAATTTCTATGTTTATTGTTTCTAAGTTTATCTGAATTAAAATTTATTTGAAAATGGAGTCGAACTCTGCACCACACGAAGATATTCACGATGGCGGGGAAGAGTCTCCTTTGGGTGAAACTCAACCAACAGACGCAGGTGCTGAAAACGCAGAAGATAATGTCACTAGCCAAGACCAAGAATCGGAAGCAGCAACCACTGAAGAAGCAAGCAAGTTACTTTAGCTTTTTTTTAAATACAGTTGCCACTGGTCAACTCGACTGTAACACACGGATTTTTCTTTATGAAAATGCTAAAATTTATGTTTAGACACCATTTGTTATCGCTAGATATTATCCAGTAAGCTTAAATTTAAACGAACAAGCACATTAACTCAAAAGATATCACTAAGAATTACCTGTATACATTGCTTACGCAAATCAAATATAACTGACTAACAAATATTTTCCAATTTCTGCATTTACTAAGATTTTCGAATGATTTAAAATTAGTTTACCCTGTTTTCTGACAGCTACAAATGGAGCAGCTCCTACAAGCAGTAGTGATGCTTTGGAGGAACCAGAATCAGCTGCTGGTGAAGTTGCAGTCCAAGAAACCGATGAAGGTGATTTTGATAATTTAACAGAACTTATAAATGTGAGTATCATAATGTGTATATGTTTCAACAACAGTTTCATTTTTATTTTAGTCAATGCTGAGGCAGAGCCAGAAGAAATGGACATTGATGACACAGCAACAGGGGCTGTGACTGATGGGCCAGTTTATATAGGAGATAATTGCATACCTACACCTGTAAGTCTTCTTATGGTAGTATTTAAGTGTGCTATAGATTCGTAGTGTGTTTATAGAGACATGACATTGCATCTAGCTTTACAAAGTAGATAAAATAGGTAAAAAAATAATAATTGTATAATTACACAAGTACTTGCTTCATTTGTTTGATGAAACTAAGTAGGTATCAATTGAAATGCAATTGGATATTTTGCCAAAAATTATAGTGGGACAGATTTCTAAAACTTGGAATTAATCATAGACACTTTGGGGCTTTTTCACCATCAATTGATTACTGTTAACTGACAGTTGAATATGATGCCGTCTCCGTCTATACAAACAAAACAAATAGAGACAGCATCACATTTAACTGTCAGTTAACATTAATCAATGGATGGTGAAACAGCCCCTTAAAGTATCAGAGACAGAAAATGAAATTTATCTTTCCACAGGTGACTGATGAAGGTTCTCCTCCAGATGAAGAAATTAAAATGGATGCTATGATGAAAGACCAGGGCTCTGATGAGCTTGAGGGGGTAGAGGGTCAGGAGGAGTCCCCTGACCAGTCCATTAGCTCGGCAACTCCCCTTGACAGTGGTGTTGGGGAAGGGGAAGGTGATGGTGGACAAATGGTGCCAGATGGTTAGCCTACTCTATATAATTTACTCTTTGATTCAATATGTTATTGATTTATTTCACTGTTACTCAGGACACCATAGTGCTATGATATTTATAATTATTTATTGGTGGCCATTTTTATTTCCATTCATACATGAATAGTTATGTAGTTAAATTGTTTTATTTTAGATGAGTCAAGCACAATGGATGAAGACATGGGTGGGTGTGAGGGCGTAGCTAGTAGTGATGATGTAAATGATATAAGCAGTGCTGCTCAAGATGCCCTAAGCACAGGGATAAGGTATGCGAACAATACAGAATATTTAAAATACATCAGAATATGTAATTCAAACACCATTGTAGGCTTTTCAAATGTCGAATATGAAATCCTTTTTTTAATCTATATGTATTTAGTCAATGTACTCATTGTTGTCTATTAGCTCAAGCACGGCTGAAGGAGGATCAGATATAACAAGCAGTGGCCAGACAGAGGCTGCATTGATCTCTTCTACTGCTAACGGGCCAGCCCTGCTTCACTCATTCTCCCTAGCAGCTCAACAGGCACATGCTAATGAGTGAGTATAAACCCAACAACAATACAATACAATACAAATATTCTTTATTGATCACCAAAAGCAGTACAGAGACATTACAAAAACAGCAAAATTCAGGTAGGCAATAGGCGGTCTTATAAAAAGCGATCTCTTCCAGACAACCAATAACTACATTAAAGGTCATTGTGTATGATAATGGTATAATAATGACCATTTGAATTGAAGAAACATGTTCATCAGTCTTTAGTATCAGTCTTACTCAGTAAAAATAAATAAAAAGGAAGTGAAGGCTGGCCCTCCTCCGTTAACAATAATGATTGTATTGTGTATGAAACTTTCTTGCTTATTTCAAATCCAACAATCAGTTCTATCCTCTGTCTAAATAGATGTTTTGACTTTGTATTAAGTTCAGCCTAGCAAAGTTGTACCTCGGCACAAAATCTCATATTTGGTGTGGTGCCATTCATGAATTACCTCACACATTAAGGGGAGGGAGGATGGCTATTTATGACACTAACAAAATAATAACGTTTTTTTTAGTGTGGGTAGGTTCAGCTCCCTGGTTGTCATGGTCATGAACTATGGAGTATGGACCTCTAAATGACTGATGACCAATCAAATATATGAAGTGAAGTATGTATGTATGTATGTTGTGTGTTATGTTGAGATATATTGAAGTTTATTAAAAGCTTGAAAAATGGATTTTATTTCATTTGCTATTTTTTTTTCTTTTTTTGAATCTTTTATTTTGACAAGGCTTAAGTACACCTAATGTGACTATGTCAGCCTCATGGGGAGCCTCAGATACACCTTGAGAATGAGACTGTCATTAAATAAAATTTGTCATCTCTCAAAATTACACTGAAAGAATTTTAACACATAGTTCAATTTTGCAAGCTGACATATTTTGTTTAGTGACAGTCTCATTCTCAAGGTGCGTATTACATTCTCCCTTGTACTGAAATCAAGTCTCTAGATGCAAAGGACTGTCTAATGAACCTGTAAATCAGCATTGCTTCTCCTGAAAGTGGTCGACTCAGAATCACATTTACACCTCCATTCAACAAGCCTATACCATCCATATATGTGTGTGATGTCCTTACTCTGATCACATTCCAAAAGAAAATGAATTAGGTCTTAGTCTTATTACAACCTATACTGCTGCTGCTTTTAGAGGTTAGCTTTCACTTGTGTTTTTTTGCTTTAGCGATTGATGAACCCATTTTAGCCCTTACATGAATTGGTTTCTGCTGTGCAATTGTAATGTCAAAATTAAACGTGTAGGGTACATGAAAAAGGTAAACTGTTTTTATCTGCCTGTTTTGTCTATGAAGTTAATCATCATCTCAGCGTCTCAGCTTTAATTGACCTACGTCCCACTGCTGGGCATAGGCTTCCTCAGAATGAGAGGGCTTCGGCTATTGTTCCCATGTGGGACCCGATTAGGAACTTCACACACCATTGCAAAAAAATAGACATCCCCAATTGCTTTGCAGATTTTGTAATAATGTTTTCCTTCACAATAAAGCTCTTCGTAAATCTCGAAAACTCTGAGGTGTCAGCCCAAATTTGAACACGTGATCCACTGCTTAAGAGGAAAACCACTGAGCTACCACAGTTAGTCAGATTTTGGTACGAGTAAAGAAAACCAAAACCTACAGGGTACTTCCTATCGACTTTATTAAAATAATGAAATTTGGCGAAAAGCAAGATCAATATGAAAATTGATAAGATATTTGTTATATTTAGTTTAGTTATCTGTAGTTTGAAAATTGACCAGACAAATAAAATATATGATGGAGGAGATGTTCATTGCAGCAATGTTAGGTTTTCTTCCTAATTATTTTACTGTTTATTATGTAGTAATGTGATATTGTTTGTCAGGGAACTGGAAATGGACTTGGCTGGTATTTTATATATGTATTTAGAGTGTGCTAAGCGAACGTTATGCTGGTAATTACCCTAAAACTCCTAAGCAATTTAAATTAAGTAAACTCAATAATAATGTCTAAACGTCACAGACGATTCACTTCAGCAGTAGGGAGAAAGAACTTCATCAGTTCTTATCAACTTCTTAGTTCACTTGAAAGTGATAGAATTGTAACTATCTGAGCCTTCAGTTGTAATCTTACAACTTTACGTACAAAATAATAAGTCAGGAATTGTAACTGCGCTATAAGCATGCATACCGTGTCCTAAGCGTGTCCTGCGCTAAAGTGCGCATGCGCGTCATTTAATTTTGACTGACATTTATTTTGCAAGTTTAGTGAGCTCACGTCAAATTTGACTTTTGATTGTGAACAGCTCTAAATTATCATGCCGACGTGTGTCATGAAGAGGTGCAGGAACAATGCAAAATTAAAATGTCTGGGGATCACTTTCCACTAATATAGTCGTAAAAATAGATTTATGTTTAAAAATGTTCAAATACATTATTAGTTGGAGATGGTCAGTATTTATGCAAAATCAAGTCTGTGGTCTATGGCTCACATAATGTAAATGTAACAGTTTCCTCACGCCTATTCATACTTTCTTCTTTCCTGTATCGCCCAAACCATAGGTACAAACAGTCTTTATATTTTTCTGACAGCTAAACTCAAATAAACCGCCATTAGTGAAAGTTTTTCGTTTATTTTTGTTATATATATATATATATACGCTTTTTAGTGTGAATAATATAAGATACAATATTTTAATGTCAACTGCTCATCACCTTTTACGAAAGATTGGTTTTTCCGATGCAGAGACGTTTATTATTCAAAAGTCCTGGTGCTTCACCACCCGTTCCATTTCACCATATGCATTACGAGGAGCATAAATTGCTTAGCAACTGTGTTAAAATAATTGAAATGAAACCCGTGAAATACTTGTTATTGAGTAGTACCTAACTCCGGTGGTCAACTGTGGTCATCACTTGTCTTTACCATTAGTTCCACTTCACCAAATGATGATGTTCAAGAGCAAATGCACGATAGTCCGGTTGGTTACGGGTTGTTCCATAGCCCAGAACAAAAAATAAAAAAATGTGCCTTTGACTCCTTCGTTTTGGCAGGTGACACTCTTTACCGGTCCGGATAATACCATCATGGAAATACCGACCCTGTTCTTCATGTACACGCCCATAGAAACTGACATGAGCTTCTATGGGTGTGTACATGAAAAACAGGGTCTGTATTTCCATGTCGGTATTATCCGGGCCAGTAAATAGTGTCACCTGTCAAACGATCGAGTCAAAGACACAAATTCTTTTTTACGGAACAACCCGTAACCGACCGGACTATCGTAATTTGGCGGTAGAGAAAACTCTTTATTTTTTTTTAAATAATTGATGCTACTTAAAAATCTGATATTTTTCTGTCAATTAGAAAGGTTATTCCTATCGATAAAAAAAGTTTCAATCGTTTCTAAAATTTTCATCCATTCCCCATTAGAAAGGTTATTCCTAACGATAAATAAAGTTTCAAGCGTTTCTTAAATTTTCATCCATTCCCCATTAGAAAGGTTATATTCCTAACGATAAAAAAAGGGTTTCAAGCGTTTCCAAATATTCATCCATTCCCCATTAGAAAGGTTATTCCTAACGATAAAAAAAGTTTCAAGCGTTTCTTAAATTTTCATCCATTCCCCATTAGAAAGGTTATCCCTAACGATAAAAAAAGTTTCAAGGGTTTCTAAAATTTTCATCCAATCCCCATTTCCTTGGGATGGGATCCAATCATCAGATCCTGATTCTGTGACTATGGGACCTAATTAGAGATATTCCTATACAAACGATTTTTTTTTTCAAATCGGTTCATAAATGACGGAGTTCTGAATTAACAACCAAAAAAATACAACCGAATTAATAACCTCATCCTTTTCCTTTAAGTCGCTTAAAAAATAAGCTGTCATCATCAATTGAAACTTTAGATGTAAGAAAGTGATCGTAATTTTTGCATCTGACATTCTTTCTGAATTTTAACCAATCAACAAGCACGTCTATTTGCAAATCGGAGATTTGCAACCTCGAAATTGATTAGTATTTGAATCATAAGTCATTTTGGTTCTAGGTATGGCCACTTTTTCTGTGGAATTTGTTCCGAGTTACGCTTCCTGATAGTGTTGCGCATAGTAGTTCACTACTAGGAGCGCTCGGTTTAGTTCGCCGCTCCTCAACGAACTAGTTCGTTCTTTTAGGTCGTCAGCTCCCGACGCCAACGCTGATCAACGCTCCCGTCTCGAACCAGAGAAAGGATTCTTTGTAGTAATTATTTTACTTTTACTTTTTACATTGCACTTGTGGTAATTTATTTGGATATGTTTTTTTTTATCTTCTTCTATCTATACATATAATAAAGCTGAAGAGGGTCGAAAGTCTGTTCATGGAAGATATTCGAAAAAAAGTTGGCTGGGGAGACTTAGAATCGATAACAGAACACGTTTGAATAGTTTTTAGAATTTTTGTCTGTTTGTCTGTTTATCTGTTTGTCGTTTATTTGACCGCGCATCACGTGAGAACGGCTGAACGGATTTTTATACAAACTTTACTAATCTGACGAGAAAATCCCCGGCCAGGTTATAGACTATAAAAATTCGACCCTTAGGGTATAAAAATTCAACCCTTAAAAGTGGAGGTAGCTAGGTAATACACTCGATTGAGTTAAGTTTCCACCTTCAAGTTTTCAAATACGTGCTATGACTATCAAGTACCCTGATAAACTAACAGATGGCGCTGAAATTAATAACGTTGTGACACGAGTAAGCCACTAAGGAAGGATTTAAATTAACTAAGTTTAAAAGGGAGTACGGATATCAGCAAATTTAATTGAATAATTTAATTGATTTAATAATACAACTAAAATGAAACGACAATAAAGTAATTGCCACACATTGCAGTGCCACCGTTTGGAGAACTGGGTAAACAGTAAGTAATGAAGTAAAGTAATAAAAAAGAGTTTACTTACATAGTTATACTTCGTTTGTTTTAGCATTAGAAAAAGGGTAAGCAATCTTGACGAGTCTTTTTACTTAAAAACGTTTAAAATAAACAGTTACTATTACTTACGATACCAAAAGCATATAAATGACCATTATTTCCTTGCTAATTATTACTAAATATTTGCTGTGACTTATTTTTCAAGTGTTTTTCAATAAAAAGACACATCAAGATCGCTTACCTTCTTTCGTTTTAAGAGGTAGCCCTTTGTCTAGCAGTGGACCTCTTCCGGCTGATGATGACGAATTATATCGCATCTATATTCATACGTATTGCCTCTTTTAAGCACTTAATAATGGTCACGAAGGTGAGTACTTAAAAATAAAAAAAATCTCTTTCGTTTGCGGAGTAAATTTCAAACGATTTCGGAATTGGGACTCGCATTTTATAGACTTTACCGTACCTTCCCGAAAAAAAAAGAATTTTTCGCGAAAGTCTCGCAGCGCATAAAAACTACTAGGAGCACGGTCTCAGGAGTCTGAGGAAGACCGCGATGGGAGACTCAGTGGCGCTCTAGCCAGGCAGGCCGCTTCGCTTTCGGCTGAAACGGCAAGCCAGCGCGCGGCTGGGTTGCGATACCAAAGACATGTACGCAATATTTGAGACCGCTCGATGTAGGAAAATAAAAGAATAAAAATCTTATTTCTTGAGCAATATACATAGATGTAAAACTTAATGATCATGATCAGATTTTTCAGTTTATTGCTTAGCCGTAGTTTGAAGGGATAATTCGAAAATTCCGCGAACACTGCCAATAAATATAAAAATCTACGCATACGAAGTCGCGGGCAAAAGCTAGTGTATTTATATAGTAAAAAAAAATACTTAATTGAAAAGTCGGTTTTTTAGTATAACAATGTTTATTTCGAACAGATATTGGAATGAAAAAATTAACCATTCACACTCGTAGGTAACATATTTTACAATGCACGTGCTCGGAAAGTGCCTCTTGACGTGGGTCAACATATCCATAGAAAATTAGTGATTCCTGCACGCATCCACAAGTGTGCGGAAAAGTTATATGGATTTTACTTACCGCACTTGTGCGGTAAAGTAACTTTTTAAATTGCCAAATGATGTCCAAACTATTGTTAAAAAAATAAGTCTAAAGAGTCTTTATAGTTAGTCTTTGAACAAATAAGAAAACGTTTGATGCAACCAACTGAATATTTACTGATAAGATAATACAGATTAAACGCAACAGAAAAGAGAACGTTAATATTTTTTTTCATGTAAACTCGTATTTTAATTCTGTTTAAAGTTATGAAAAAAAAGGAAATAAATTCTTAATTCGGACCGTGCGACGTCAAGCGCGCGCACTCGAAAGTTAACCAATGAGCTTTCAGTGCGCGCGCACGACGTGGCACGAACCAATCATGGTTACCCGTTCGCGCCTGTCATGAAACCCCGCCAAAGTAATGTTCATGAGTTCAGTCTGGTGAATTAATTTTTGATGAGTAAATTAAAATGAAGAGTTCAAATGATGAATTTATATCTGACTTTACGCCGCCTTACGTCCTCCACGAAGCACATATTGTCAGTGACAAACTCAATGCTGAACAAAATACGTGAACTATAATATACATACCTAAGTTAATAAACATCGTAAATTGATAGAATAATCTACTTCTACACACATGGATATTATAACATCGACCGGTATGTCTTATTCTTATTTATTTGCTTTTATCTATTAGAATTAGTGAACCAATTTTGATTTATTTACAGTTCCAAAGCTAAAAAATCTCAGATTTACGGTAACTTTTTGTTAATAGCTGGTAGATTAGATACATAATACATATACTTGATGATAATTAACTATTACACGGATTAATTCACGGGTTGCACTGATATTTAGCATTATAGGAGCGTGCAGGAGATAAGGACTAGCCAATATAAGTGTGGAAAATGTCAAGCAACAAGGGCTAATAATTAGTCATAAAAAATCACGATACTAAAACAGTCTCCTTTACCTATCATTAGTAGCTGTAGCTGTTCTAAATCAATCTTCTGAGTCAATGACTGTTATGAAAGTTGGTTTAATAAAGTGTATACGTTAACGATTTTGGTTTGGCGAGCATGTCGGTATGTATATCTACTGGCTGCTACTGTAGTAAAAGGAGTATGGCAAGTAAATGATGTTAGACACTGCCAAGATTTTTTTCCTCGCTTAATGCATTGTAAAACGTTGTATGATATACGTGTCGAAAGTAGGAAATTCCCAACTCGTGCCGGCTCAAAACACTCGCTTCGCTCGTGTTTAAAGTTCTCCGCCACTCGTTGGGAATTGCCTACTTTCCGCACTTGTATCATAAATAACTATTATTTATGATTGGCCAGTAATATATTACCTTTTTGTTTTTGGCTCCGGTAACGCCGTGCCGCGCTCCTCATTTTCTCCCGCTCCCGCTCCCGTCACAGCAGGGCTACTATGAAACTCGAAACTCGAAGTTCGTGTCGTGCGGTCCCTCTGACACTTATACTATTTATTACGAGAGCGAGAGGGACAGCACGACACGAACTTCGAGTTTCGTAGTAGCCCTGCAGTTCGTTCGGTGTCGGTCTTACTCATCGTATGAACTGAACTAACGAACTAAGGAGCGAGCGGTCTGGGAACTAGTTTGCGTAGTTCGTGTGCGGGAGCGTTCTTACGACTTAGTTCGTTCGCGAACTACACAATCCTACTTCCTGATTTATTATTTATACATAGATCTTTAAGGGGCTACCCGAGGTTTTCATCGTTTTTTGCTAAGTTTTGAATCGTATCTCTTACTTTTGCACTACATATAGAATTATAAGTCGAACGGCTATCGGTTCTCCAATCTTTTATCTCCATTGTTGTCTACCGGATTTTGAAAAAAAAAACACTTATTTCGTATCTCTATTGACGTGAAAGATCTAACATATACGAAATCTACATATTCGGGTTCGTCTTTGACGTCTCTAAAAACTAGTCGAGGGTTTTGTTTGAAACTAATTAACACAAAAGTTATGGCCAGAAAACCAGTTTTTTGGCGATACCAACTTCTTTGGTGCCAAATATCTCGAAGACAATGCACTTTGAAGTAAATATGGGATACTATATTGCTTACAGCCATTGTTGTTAATATAATAAGCTACAAAAAAACATTAGAAAACTAAGGAATTGAAATCGAAGGTCAATTGGGGCATGGGATCCCCTTAATCATAAATATTTATTAAGCTTCTGTCAACTTTGTTTGTCTTTACTTGCCATTTTTAAATATGTGCCTTTGCCAGACAAAAATGAAACATATTTTTGCTATACCTGGCAGTGAAGGACCAAACATACTAGATTTCTAGTATGTTTGGTCCTTCACTCATTAGGTATAGCTCATTATTTGATACGTCTTGCTTTGCAGATTATTTTTGCAAATATTTTTTTTCCAATGCGTATAAGCCGAAAAATATTGGGTTAAATAAATCAGTGAACCCATATTCTGTCCCTAAAGTGTATATTATTTGTCAGGTTCGGCGATGCAGACACATCGGAAATGGAGGGTGCTGCAGATACGATGCCTTCCGTCAGCGAGTCTATGCCTCTCCTCGCGTTGGCGGCAAATGGCTCCGCTCTCCTGTCCCCGGGCTTAATGCAAGGTACGTATTCATCCGTTCGGACAGGCTAAGGTGCAGCCACTTACTCAATTCGCACAGTTTTATATAGAACAAAAACTTTCCAAACACAAACTAAACCATAGCCGCCAACATGAGTAACAGGTGTTTTTACATATTTATGTTAAAAAGGTTTTCCCACTCGTTTATTGTTGTTTACCTTCCATTTTTGTGTCCATACTTTTTAAAGTATGGATACCTTTAAAGTTAACTTTTTTCTCTAATTTTGTATTTTATTTATAAGTTCGCTACGTTCACATCGTAACTCGCGCCACTGGCCTTTTTTGACCCCTATTTATTATTAAATATATCAATGAGCGGTAAAACATGCCCATAGTGTATTATTCAATGATTCTATTATGAAGGGGAGGAAGGCGGCGCGGGCGTGTCATCGTCGCAGGCGGCGGAGGGCGGCTCAGCGGGCGCGGCCAGCGAGGGCGAGGGCGCCGTCAGCAGCTCGGGCGGCAGCAACGGAAGTAACGGCACGCCGCCGTTGCGGCCCGCGGACGCGGCGCACGCGCTCGCCACTCTCGCCAGCGCCGCGCTGCACCACCAACACGAACAGGTGAATACCACGGCCCGGGAGAGGGCCGGACACATCACCGCACGCGCAACATGTTGACACGTTTAAAAAATCTGCTAAGATAATTTTTTCTCAGAAAAACTATTTTAGGGGGGCACCCAACTTCCTCCATATGCACTCGTGGATATTGGGAAGGAAAGGGGGAAGCGGGATAGGGGGAAGAGCGGTGGCTCAAGACAGGTTGTTCATCAAGATATTTGTTTTCAAGTATTGGATGTTTATATATGTATTATCTATCTACATATAAGTATGTTTATCAGTTGCCTAGTTGATTACCCACAGCGCATAACGACCTCAATAATTTCAGAATGATACAGACGACCCAAAGCAACATAATGACGAAGATTCCTGGTATACTGTGGGAATTTTCAAAGGAACTACATTTACGGTAAGTTCACTTCATGGTTGTATTAAGCAGTCTAAATTATAAACTCAAAATATTCTACAGTACCCGGCGATAAAGATTGCACATCGGTCTTTGGAAAGAGACAATTGGCCATTTACGACGATTTCCGAATACTGGCGATATTCCATCAATCATCGTATTTATTAAGTGACGTTTTACATCTTTGACATCAAAGACACTGCACTTTATGGACTTCATTTAATTAGTCTATGAGAATTCAAATTGTTTTTTATTCGAAATACTTGCATAAGTGCTTACATTTCGGCGATATTTTACAAGCTTTTATTCAGTTTCACCTGTCCCGTTGTCTGTATTTCTGTCTGTCTGTAGTCAAATCTTGCAAGTTAAATTGGACCAACTTCCAGTAGTCGGATTGACTTGAAATTTGGCATACTTATGTAAATCACGTGACAATACAATAATCTAGTAGTGACATCCTGGTAGTCCAGCCTCCTCCGTCCAGTCCCTTGTCTCCGCAGTAAGGAACTCTTCAATGGTTAATAGCATCGACTTAAATTTGGTATGCAAATGTAGTTTGGGTGACAATGCAAGTACAGTCAATAAAAGGACAGTCAGCAAAAAAAACTTGTATTAAAAATGAAATTTTTATGGTTAGGTTATTTAGAAGCTTTTCTTTAGCTTGCCCTCTTTGTTTATTTATTTATTTATTGTTTGTTTGTTTGGGTCAAATCTTGGAAGCTAAATTTGACCCACTTCCAATGGTCCGATCGACTTGAAATATAATCTGGTAGTGACATCTTGGTGGTCCTGCCAGGATCGTCTCTGCAAGAGGGAATTCCTCAATAGTTAATAGTAACGACTTGAAATTTGGTACAGATGTGTAGTTAAGACGACAATGCAAGTACACTCAACAAAAAGTACATTCGGCAAAAAAAGGTTGTATTAAAAATGGTTTTTTTTTTTTAACAAAAACTTATTACAAGCATAATATTTATTTGCAGTGTAATGAAACTATGTTTGCTTGGGTGGAATCTTTCAACTCAAACTTGAAGTGGATATCTTCAACCGATTGAGCTGAAATTTTACACGCATGTATAAATCCGATGGCAATGCAATATTATTATAACATGGAGTTGATCTGATGATAAAGCTAGCGGGTGACCATAGGAACTCTGTGATAAATGACACGACCGCATCGAGTTTGGACTCGTTTGTCGTCTTGAAAAGTACTTTGGTAACCAGGGGCATAAAGTAGGTACGGTCAGCAAAAAAAAACTTATATTAGAAGAATTTGAAGAAAAACTTTGTGAACTGTTACGGAACCCTTCATGTTCGAGTCCGCTTGACCAATTTTTTAAATCTGTCGGGTTCCCCTAAAAATTATTTATAAATATGGCAAGCAATTTCGCGTGACCGACCATCTAAAGGTTTCTCTCTTTTTCCTAGAGACTCCATCGTACAATTTAAAGTTGAAGGGTTTCAACTACTTATAATTATCTATTTTTATCTAAATGCGTCTATTCTCTATAGGTAGAGTCATTCACGATGACGTGTGCCGAGGTTCTTATTACAATAATGTCTGATTGGCATTGGTGGATGGCGCTAGGTATACTGCACCTGTACAACGACTGACAAACGTGGACAAAGGTCACTTAAGTAGTGTTTGACACCGCTCTACAAGGCCGAAATTAGCAGTCTCTTCCCAAAGACCGATGTACAATCTTTATCGTCGGGTATTGTAACAGCTTATGAAACAAATACTTAGTTTTCTTGTTCAACATAAACCTCTTTCTCTGGATCTAATTACGAAAAGTTTTATGTTACAACGAGTTGTTACCAAAACAAGTAAGATATTAATACATACTTAGTTGGATAACTAAGTCTTTGTTTGACTTGCAGATGAACTTCATACAATACATACAATACAATGACTCTTTATTGAACACCAACACATAGTAAACAGTACAGAAAACACAGGTATATATAGATTTTATCTTCATGTGTTGACATAGTATTTTTTGTAGGTCCAAAACTATTTATCGGATCCGAATGTGGATTTGTCGAACTTGTCTCTCGACAACCTACCGGATTTGTCCGGTTTGCCGACGACGCCGCTGGAACACGGAACTGCATACAAGTTCCGACTCGCGGCTATTAACTCCTGCGGCAGAGGTGAATTTAGCGAAGTGAGTCATCCCAACTAAGTTCTGAAGAATATATTTGCGTTTGCGCATATCTCTAACATTCTGTCTGTTTTTAAGGAAAGTGCATTCAAGACTTGTTTGCCCGGTTTCCCTGGAGCCCCGTCAGCTATAAAAATATCAAAGTCCGTGGAGGGAGCACATCTATCGTGGGAGCCGCCGCAGGTTGCCGCCGAAGGCATATTCGAGTACTCCGTGTACCTGGCTGTGCGATCTAATACTCAACCTAAGGTGAGGTATATTTTAAGATATATTATTCTTTTTGATTATTTGAAATGTATAATTTTTAAAAACAAGATATAAATGTTTTGGATTGTCACTGTAATAATCAGAGACTGGAATTCTCGTGGCACTTTTGAGCTGTCATAGGGACTTCTCATTTATTGTATTGATATTATATCGATACGTTCTAGAACAACATATTAAAGAAGATTAAAAGTAGAGGTAAACAACAGGCGATCTTATCGCTAAAAATATCGATAGCAGTTCTTGTTGCAATCTCTTAGGTATATTTGGCGTATAGATATTTGAGTCTTTTATCCCGACGTTTCGAAGTATAGGTAATCGTCATATAATTTGTTTTATTTTAATGAGTAATAATCACAAAAAATCTTAGAAGATATTATAATTCCTATTTAAAATTTTCAAAAAGTTAGTATCCAAATGTTATCTCGAAGAGATCGTTCTTTAGCGATACGACAGTCTGTTGTTTACCTCTACTTTTAATCTTTTTTTAATATGTTGTGTTCGGTAATGTATCGATATACCTAGTAAAATATTGGAAGTCGATAAATGAGAAGACCCAATGACAGCTCAAATGAGGCACGAGTATTCCGATCTCTGGTAATAATAGAGGAGCATAGTAAAATTGGGATGTCCCAATTTTTGACAACATATAATAAATCGAAAACTATTCGGAGAAATAGGCTTTGTGAAGCGTTTTCAGAAATCAGATTCCAAAAATGTGATAAACTGAATTAAATAAACAAAATCTAAGTAGTGACCCTCATTTGACCCCTGCAGTGTCTCGTCACAAAGGCAGTTATAAAGCAGGTCTACACTCTTAAGCAAATTGACAGTTTGAAATGTTACTGTCCTGCTTATAATAGCAAAGAGTGACAAAGATAGAACTTTAATCACATGATGGCTACCCGGCTTTAAACAGTTGTCAATTATCGTAAAGTCCGAAATCTATACGAGTATTTCCAATGTATTTTTACAAATTAAATTATTAAATTACTACGTTACAAGTAAATACAAAAGAATTTAAATATCAGATTTTAATAAAAGATATCTATTTATTATCACACCATTAAACAAACATAGGAATTATCGGAGCTAAAAGAAGAGAAATAAATAAAAAACTATTTGTCATGGTTCATTTAGGACCCTAAGGCGTGCTTGAATTATTGTCAAATTGTAATGCCACAGATTATGTTATGTACGACCTGAATTTTTAAAGGCAATGGAACGTGGCTGTCTCACAGTGACGTCATCCAGCGTATTTCGTGTAAAAATATATAAAAAATTAAATACTCATCCAAATTCAAAATCAATGAAAATGGTATTTTAAAATATCCTATTCGTTCCAAAAATAAAATAAAAACAATAGTTATTTTTTTTGGTGCATCCCAATTGCGTATTTTATGTAGAAAAATATTGTGTTTTTAAAGGCTTTCCAAATTGAATTTTCATATTGTACTACTATCCATACTAATATTATAAATGCGAAAGTGTGTGTGTTTGCGTGAAAGACGGCTTTCACGTCGAAACGGAGCGAGAGGTCGACGTGATTTTTGGCATAGAGATAGTTTATGGGCAAGAGAATAACATAGGCTACTTTTTATCCCGAAAAAAGGCAAGAGTTCCCGAGGGAACAGCGCGCGATAACCGAATTCCACACGGGCGAAGCCGCGGGCAAAAGCTAGTATGTATGTATAAATAAACTACTATTGTATTAAATAAGTGTTGGCAACACCAACAAAAGTATCATATTTAGTAATCTGTAAGTTGTACAATCTGTAGGATCCCCCACTTCTCCTCTCTCTCTGCTGCTGTCACATAAGTAGAAACAGAAAATAATGTCAGTGCCATTTATTTAGGGGCTGTTTCACCATCCATTGATTAGTGTTAACCGACGGCTAAATGTGATTCCGTCTCCGTCTATTCAAACAAAACAAATAGAGATGGAATCACACCTAACCGCCAGTTTACACTAACCAATGGATGGTGAAACAGCCCCTTAGGCTTTTCTTTTTTTTGCGAACGCTACACCATTACATTATAACCAATATTATCGGTCTCGAAGCTGACAATCCCCTATTTCGCGGCCTTTGCAGTAATGTACCTACTATTGTTTATTGTGTAGGAAGCTTCAAAGTCGCAGTTAGCGTTCGTGCGTGTGTACTGCGGCAAAGCGAACACGTGCGTGGTTCCACAATCGTCGCTGAGCGCCGCTCACGTTGACTCCTCCACGAAGCCCGCTATCATATTCCGCATCGCCGCCCGCAACGAGAAAGGCTACGGTCCCGCCACACAAGTCAGGTGGCTGCAAGGTTAGTCGCGCTGACTTATTGATACGACAGCATATAATGCATGTTTACAATAAAAAGATTCTTGCTCTCTTGGGCCAATGTTAATCCTATAGGTTTTTCTCACTGAAAACCAACTCCACCCCTGTAGTTATAAAGCTTGAATCACACAGAGAGTGGTGGCGGAGTATTCTGTATGCCCTCTTTCATGTTAGCTCGAATATTACAACCGGTACCGCCTCCGTGCCGCGCCACACCGCCCCGCCTCCGGCGTCAGTGTGTTTCTAGCTTTAGGGGCTGTTTCACCATCCATTGATTAGTGTTAACTGACGGTTAAATGCGATGCCCTGTCCGTCTATTCAAACAAAACAAGACGACGAAAATAGAGACGGCATCACATTTAACCGTCAGTTAACACTAATCAATGGATGGTGAAACAACTCCTTAGTGTTTTATCACAGTTCGCGTCATTTGTTTTTGATGTTACTTATTACATCCACAACCCAAATTTATAAGGGCGCCACTGACAACATGACTAGTAAAGTAACGTTTTATTTTATTTGATTCGAACCTTTTAAGATTATAATTGAATTATCTGTATCAATCTTAAATTTTAGCTCATTTTGTATTTTTGTATTTTGTTTTCAGACATGAAGTCAACCGGAGTAAAGAGGTCGGGCGAGGGCCGGTTACCGGGCGCGTCGCCTTCCAAACAGCCTAAGCACTAAATTAGAGCGTACGACAGGTTAGAAGTTTCCCTAGTAATAAGTAGTTATATGTACAGATGACTGAGTGTATAATGAAATGAATGATCGACCATACCTTGTACCTAAATATATCAGTGGGTTCTTTCCTGCAAGAAATCTCGCTTGTTACTAAATATTGTACTCTCACCTCCGTACTCACACATGTCACGTGTTATTTAATGGATAATTAGCAAAGTTTACTATTATTTTTTGTATGTATGTTTTTTTTTCAATGCTCAGAATCCTCGGAGTACGGCGGTTAGGTATTGTTTTGTATAAGTGGTACTGGCTGCATATTTTTTATCGTCTATTCATGAGAGCAGGCGTTATAAGTTTATCGAAATCATTTTTTGATTACCTTAATTTAGTTAAGTTTTCTTAGCTTTTACAGTTCGAATGTGTAATTTTGACTAAATGTTCGCCGTGTTGATTTGCGCAGTAATAATTACTGGGAATAATTTGCAGTACTGAGAAATTGGCCTTAAGTGTCATATTTTTTTCCCGGTTGCAATAATTAGTACCACTCTTTTCCTTCATGTACAGAATCCCTAATTGAATATTAAAATATTATCTATAATGACAGTATTGCGGATTGGTTTACAAGTGCATAAATAAAGATTTTCCTGAATATTCTGTGTTATTTGTACCAACCTACAGTTTTCAAAACAACTTTTTATATTTATACCCACTGTATAAGATTTGGGGCAGTTTACGTGCCTTCCTTTTTATATGGCAAAGTCAAGTAGGTATCACTAAGAAGATAAATTCAATAGTAGATTACAGTAGAGGCCGGGAAATAGGGGGTTGCCGGCTAAGCAGATATTAGACATGCGATTATTATATTAGAACCCATATATATTATATTATACCCATATATATTATATTTATATTAGAACCCAACGTTCCGGCCGAGGCATCTATAGTGCTTTTCTCAAACATGAAATGAAATAAAATAAAAAAACAAGAAATCAAGCTGGCGGGACGCTAGCCTCGTCGCCCTGTAAGTAAGTGTAAATGACACACATACTTTGATTATTACTTGTCAATTTACTTTGCTGTACATTGCCGGCTTGTTGGAAAGTTAACAAAGATTGAATTTTAGTTTATTAATTAAATTAATGTTACGGTTAAGTTACAGATTATACGTTACTTTAACCTGTCTTAAAAAAAGCCTGGCTGCCGATAGTGTAACTTATATTTGGTATTGTAATACTTTTTATATAATTTGTTTTACTTGCGAAATAAACTTTCTAATATTGTTTTATTAAATAAATCAAACCTAACGTGACCCAATGGACGTCATATACAATGAAAAATAACCCTGTAAAGTTTATATCTTAAATAAATCGAATATATTATCAGATGTAGCATTACACCAAATGTTACATTCATATCAAATGTTATAACTATCGAGCCGCACCTGCTTATGAATGAGCGGATTAGGTACGTCTCCATTTCCTATATTATTTTTATTAAGCGTATTTTTGGACTTACTTGAAAGAAATAGACTTAAGCTGATTCGCCATTTTCGTTAATTCGTCAGTTTCCCTAATTCGTCAATGCCATCAAAATCTTTGATTCGCCAATTTCCCTGATTGGCCAGTTTATTCAATAAGTCACTTTCACTAACTGCTCAATTCATGCAATGTATAGTCGCAGTAGATATTTATATGAAGTATATATAACTTAATGTAACAAGTAATATTCATGTATTGCTCAATCCTTTAATGGGTAACGGCATAACATCTTGAAAAACCCATACTGCAATAAATAAATGAATTATGAGTTAAGCTTCTATGAGTGGCCCGCCTGGCACAAAAATTATATAATACATTTTAATATTTTTTTTTTCTTTTTTACTTGTTGACATTGAATTTTCTGGCCCGCTGCATCATTACTGCAATACATTTGTGGCCGACACAGAATTAGGGTTAAGTACGGCTGGTCTAGATAATACACCAAAAAAGCCGGTCAAGAGCGTGTCGGACACGCCCAAGATAGGGTTATTACGATATTCCGTAGCCATTACGATACCATGTAGTAACATTTTTCTAAGAATATTGTATTTTGTTCGGAATCTTCTAAGTTTAGGTATATTTTATACCTGAGGCTGCTATTTACTCTTAAACTACATAAACATCTCAAGCAAACTTAGCCTTTATAATTTTCCTTGTAAGTTTGATATACTTACTACCATCATGTTTTTTTTTTCTAATTTTACTACCCACCGTTTAGATTTTAGAGGGCGAGGGAACACGCTCGATTTTACACTTTAAATTTGAATATTTTGCAAACAAATCACTGAATCGAAAAATCGTTTTAGCAACCCCCAAATGGTTACCAAATGATAACCTATCCGACGATACCCCACACTACAAAGGTGGATGCGACCGTGTCAGATATTAAGAGGGAACGTTAAGTGAACCCAAAAAAATCCTATTCAAATGACTGACGATTTGGACGCGACCAAAAGTCACTACTGAAAACTGATTTCTGAAAATGTAATAAAAAGACGTGACCTTAAAATACTCGAGCGCGTCAGATTTTTATACAGACGGTTCAGCTGGATGTCCTAGTCGTCCTAAATTAAAATCTGACAGTTATATGCAGGAAATTCGTTGATCTGACAATTGTTTCTTTGTTTTTTCTTAATTACTGAATTTTGGTGAAAAATTTGATAACACGTCTAGTTGAAAGACACGAAGATTATTGATTCGATCCAGTGGGTGTATATGCACGAATTTTGATGAAATCGGTTTGTTTACACTTTATTGACACAGCGTATACAAAAGCTGTTCAATTCATTACTCGTATTCGCTGGCAGTGGCAGATGACACAAACATCAAAACGTAACCAAGGAAACAAAAGCATGGACTAGATTCTAGTAGGATTATCTTCTAATGACTAGAAGATAATCCTACTAAATAAATAAACATCTACTGCAACTATACATTGCATGAAATGAGCAGTTAGTGAAAGTGACTTATTGAATAAACTGGCCAATCAGGGAAATTGACGAGTCAAAGTTTTGACGACTTAGGGAAACTAACGAATTAACGAAAATGGCGAATCGGGAAAATGACGAATTAAAGATTTTGATGGCAGTATTAGGAAAACTGACGAATTAACGAAAATGGCGAATCAGGGAAAATGACCAGTAGTGCACTAACTCCCCTGTTACACATGATCGTTAGTAGCACCAGAGCATGCTGCTATCGAGAAAATGCTACCTACTATGTGTGAACAGAACATGCTACTATCGAGCATGCTAGTTGATGCGGGGGTGGAAGGGGGAGAGGTAATAAGCAAGTGTGGACGCGTTTAATGAGCATGCTAGTATTGGTAGTGCCACGAGAGTTGCAAGCAAAAAAAAGTTTCTTTAAGTGAATTAGTTATAAATAATAGTAGATTATTGTCGTGGCCAGGAAGTAGGCAATTGCTGGCTGAGTATGAGTATTAAACGGACGAGCTTGCGAGTCCGTTTAAGTAATACGAAGCCAGCAATTGCTATTCCAGCCGAGACTAATTTAAAGCTTTTCTCAAAAATGGTGAATAATTCTGAAATAGAATACACTTTTTCTCAAAATATATTATAACATTTAATTTTATTCTTATATTTTTCTTATGCTTTCCCGCCTTTTTTTCATTAAAAATAAACTGCAGGTGTATTTTTCCACCGAAAACACCACAAGCTGTTTCAGACCCAATTGAAAAAGTCCGGAGTTCCAACAAAATATCTGATACCGGCCATTAGACTTGGCTGTATACGACTTGTGTCCATGGCCTTTTTAACTTTAAAAAAAAATTGTGACTGATTGCAGGCGCACTAATTCATTATTGTCGAGCTAGCGCGCCTGCAATCTTTTCAACTTTTTAATTTTTCGCTGACCATAAACTATGCACTTCACCTTCCGATATGTAAAGAATAATGTCAACTTTTACGGTCATTTTTGAGAAAATTAATTTTTGTTGTTGAATTTGCGAAAAGCCGTAACCACAGGGTTGGAACCGTAGGCCGTGGATTTTAAGATTTTTGGCCTGAAAGCCGTGTAACACTGTAATTGCCGTGGCACCACTGACATTTGAACTGACAGGAGCATGCTATCAAAAGGCATGTGTATCGGAGTGTTTGTTTTGAGCATGTTTATTTAAGCTGGGTCCACATTGGTATCATTTTGTCGTATCGTATCTCCGTCGCGTTGCGCCGACGCGTATCAAGATCGTTAGTGTGGACGCAAAAACAGCGCGATCATGCGGCGCGACGTATCTGATCGCTCGGAATCGATGTTGATACGCGTATATTATATACTTTGCACACTCGCGATCGAATACGCGTATCAAGATCAGTAAGTATGGACGTATTTTGATACTGTATCACGATACGACGTTATGATTTGATACGCGATACACCGTGATCGCTCTCGAGGCGGTTTTTCCCCGATCATCAAAGGGGATACGGATAGTCCACACTTAATGATACGGCGTTATGATACGATACGCTGCTAAGCTACGGTTAGTATGGACGCATTTTTTTACACGACGATGCTAGTGATACGGTGTGCCCAAAGTGAGCATCCATACTTAGGATTAGGATTCGCGAGCTCGATACGATACGCAAGATTGTCATCGGCAAAATGATACAAATGTGGACCCAGCTCTAGGAGCATACTCAAAACTAGCATGCTTATTGCTAGCAAATGTAAACAGTCCATGAACATGCTCATTAGTGGTATGCTCATAAGCATGCTAGTAAAGAGCATGTGTAACAGTAGCTTTAATATACAGGATGTTCGGCACATGGACCGTCAATTTTTTTTGGGATATTGTTGGGGTTATTTACTATATTTTCACTCTTGGAACTTGGATCCTAAGGGTCACGGTTTTGGAGATATGATTTTTAGGGTTCCGTACCCAAAGGGTGCCATCGGAACCCTATTACTGAGACTGCGCTGTCTGTCTGTCTGTCTGTCTGTCCGTCCGTCCGTCCGTCCGTCCGTCAGTCTGTCACAGGGCTCTATCTCTGAAGCCGTAAAAGTTAGACACTTGAAATTTTCACAGATTAAGTATTACTGTGGCCGCTATAACAACAAATACTAAAAATAAAATAAAGTTACAAATTAAAGAGGGTCATACAAGAAACGTGTTTTTTTTCAGCGTTGTTTGGTTGCTAGGCGTTATTAGCTGTTGCTAAGGCGACCGAGACCTTTAAGTTTGTGATTTTAATGATGTTTTACAAAAGCTTCGATAATATAATATAGTGACTGTCTGATTGTGTGGTTTATTCGTTTTTGTGCAAAATTAATAAAGCAATTTATGAACCACAAACCTCAACGAAGCCAACTTTGATAAAGCGCTCGCCAAATCCACACCGTATAAATCACTATGTTTGTTTGTTTTTTACACTAAGAAAAATCATACTAAGTATTTAACACTATTTACAAGGTTTATAAAACAGTTTAAAACGAACGTCGAACTTCTTATTATTGAATTACACAACATACGAAGTCCGCCGAATGAACCGCGCTGACACCTTTTTTTTTGAGCCGCGCGCAGCGTGTTTGGGGCAATGGTTTCAGAAGCAAACAGCCAGAACCAAAGAGGATGAGAATTCAAATTGTTTTTTATTCGAAATACTTGCACAAGTGCTTACATTTCGGCGATATTTTTATTTCGGTCAAATCTTGGAAGCTAAATTTGACCCACTTCCAGTGGTCCGATCGACTTGAAATATGGCATACTTATGAAAATTTGGTGACAATACAATAATCTGGTAGTGACATCTTGGTGGTCCTGCCAGGATCGTCTCTGCAGGAGGGAACTCCTCAATAGTTAATAGTACCGACTTGAAATTTGGTACAGATATTACTTTAGACGACAATGCAAGTACAGTCAACAAAAAGTACATTCGGCAAAAAAAGCTTGTATTAAAAATGAAATTTGTAACAAAAACTTATTACAAGCATTATATTTATTTGCAGTGTAATGTAACTTATGTTTGCTCGGGTGGAATCTTTCAACTCAAATTTGAAGTGGATATCTTCAACCGATTGAGCTGAAATTTTACACTCATGTATAAATCCGATGACAGTGCAATATTATTATAACATGGAGTTCTGATGATAAAGCTAGCGGGTGACCATAGGAACTCTGTGATAAACGACACGACCGCATCGAGTTTGGACTCGTTTGTCGTCTTGAAGAGTAAGTACTTTGGTAACCAGGGACAAAATGTAGGTACGGTCAGCAAAATAAAACTTATATTAGAAGAATTTTAAGAAAAACTTTTACTGAACTTTTTACGGAACCCTTCATGTACGAGTCCGACTCGCACGTGACCATTTTTTGTTAAATGTTTTTTCTTACAATTCCCGAGATCCCGCCTTTAAACGTTCGTATTTTTTTATTAATGCATGTAAATGTATTATTTTTTTGTAGGTATTTACTACTGGTAATACATGCTTGTTCAATTAAAAATAGTTCTTATTATAATTCATAGTCTCAAAGGGACGTACGAGGATTTTAATTCCAAAAAATTACTGATTGTGTCAAAAAAAATCCTACTTCGAAAATCAATTATTAAGAAAAAAAGGACAATTGAGCAGTTCGTTTTCTTTACGAGCATATCTAAAAAAGTTTGGACATTTGATTTACGACTTCGATTTGGGTAAAAATTTGCAGGTAGATTGAGTGAACGATATTGAGTTAAACTAACATAGTCTCCCGAAATGTTCCAATTAATTTGTATGGAAAGTTCCTTTTTTGTTACCGCAAATCTATAGAGTTTTGGTAACAAAAAAGGATATATTTTTATTGCAAGACCACAGTTAACAAGTTATATATATAACTACAGACTATTATGTGCCTCATAGGCATGCAAAATTTTGACATATTTATTTAGAGCTACAAAAATCCATAAAAATATTAAACAATATGTAGATAGCTACATTTAAACAATAAAAAGAAAAACTTAACACATTTAACATAAACATATAACTTAGTAGTTGTATATATAGGTATCTTTACTATA
This sequence comes from Choristoneura fumiferana, assembly GCF_025370935.1. Classification (NCBI taxonomy): domain Eukaryota; kingdom Metazoa; phylum Arthropoda; class Insecta; order Lepidoptera; family Tortricidae; genus Choristoneura; species Choristoneura fumiferana. The sequence continues at coordinate 12,411,777 of NC_133472.1, forward strand.
TATCAGGCATCTTTTATTTTTAAGTATCTAACTAAAATATTAACTACAATGGTATCATAGCACTTAAGGAGTAGATCTACGAGTAAACTTAATTTATAAAATTTGTTATAAGACTATTATTCATTGCCTATCTAAGTATTCTTTAACGGAATAAAAAAAAATATCTACTAGCCATTCGGTAAGTACTGTTTTGAATTTACTTAAATGACATGTCTGTATGTGACTTGGTAAGCTGTTGTATATTTTGATAGCCATACATAAATCATTTTTTCCATAAACTTCTAATTTTACTAGTGGTAGTTGTAGCCTATCCTTATGCCGAGTTGCTCTGGGCAAGCAATGGTAATTTTTTTGACAAAATATTCAGGATGTTCTCTAACCAAAACGCAAATATAACCTTATAATACAAACAAATATAATACAAACCAATTGGTCGTCCACTCACTCCACGTCCACTGGTAATATGTAGAGTGATCGTTCACTCTACATATTACCTGCAAATTTTTATCCAAATCGGAGTCGCAAATCAAATACACAAACTTTTTTAGAAATGCTCTTAAATTAATTCTCTAGCTTATGACCTTTCTAACGATATGCTACACATGGATAAAAAATAAGTCTGAGTCAAATTACTTGGATATTCCGTCCATAGGGCGGAAATTGTTCGGAGTCAGCGAGTAAAGCAACTTTATTTTTTAGATCGTTTTTAGAAAAAAATGCTGGGACAAATTGAACTTTATTTAATACGGGTATGATTTTATTTATCACCTAATAAATGCGTTTTCGGCGACCTAATAAATAATATTTGTTCCTTAAATAGTAAATATGTCATTTAAATTGAATCACCAAATAATATTAAAACGGTTACCTAAATATTATTTAAAAATTACTGTGAAATAATATTGGTCATCAAATAATAATATTGGGTTCCAAATAATAGATGTGTCACTAAAACTGAATCACCAAACAATATAGAAATGGCTTCCTAAAAATTATATATTCACTGGAAAATAATATCGATCATCAAATAATTGAACTGAAATTTGACGATAATGATATGACAATGAACGAAATCATAATATCTTCTCACCAATAACACCAATTGACCCAGTCCCAAACTAAGCAAAGTTTGTTCTACGGGTGCTAGCTAAACAACGGGTAGACACAATATAAATATCCAAGACTCAAGTACCTACTACATACAAACATTTATATTCATCATACAATGCTCGCTCGGCTCGCACACTGAGGGTCGCAGTTCCACCTAACACTCCTCGCTTCGCTTGTCCTCGTACCTAACCAGACCTGCCTTAGTAGAATAGATAGAAGCATCGAATTAAGGAACTGATCTATTTAATAGGTGACAGAGCTATTATTTTGGTGATCGAATTTTGATGATCTAACTATAATTTAGGATACAGGTTTATATTAATCTGATGACTCATACTTAGAGACAGATTTGATTAATTTGATGACTATAATCAAACTATAATTTAGGATACAGGTTTATATATTAATCATATGACTCATACTTAGAGACAGATTTGATTAATTTGATGACCAATATATTTCTTAGGGATTGATATAATAACTAGGACAGCATTTATTGCAGCATATTAGTACGGAATTCTATACTGGGCGTGGCCAGATACGTACTTGGCCGGTTTTTTAATACATGAATGTTGTGGAAGCATTAAATGTAAAATCTGCAAGGCGTCTAAAGAAATTCCGCACGGTGCTACGATTTATTTGGTGACAGGCTTAGTGAATCTTGTTCACGTACAGAAAAGTTATTTATTTTTTAATTAACAGAAATTTGCTATGTTCTGTATACAAAAACCTATATTAATAATTTCGTACCGGTCTACGGTAGACTCGAACGACATGCACATCAAATTGAAGAGCGTAAAAAATTAGTCAATCCGAGTCGACAACTTGTAGGCGGAAAATTCGGATTATCGAGTATTTTCAATATAAACTTGAATAAATTACTAAGTATATAATGGCGCTGCGAAGTTAAAAATGTCAATGTCATCACATCAAAGTGGCGTTAGTGTCACGCTTAGACTATAGGTGTCACGTCATCACGTGTCACAGGTTTGCATTTCGTTCTCAATGAGGGCTATCGTTTTTTGTCTCACTAGATGGCGCACTGTTGCGTGAGGTTTTTAAGTATGGCTTTCAAAGTCTGTTATTACGGGCGTGAAAACAAAGTTTAGATTAAAATCATATTTAATACACCTTAAAACCGTACCATAAAAATATCGATCATGCCACAGTGTTGCATAGTTCCTGTTTTGTTCGGAAAAAGGGAGGACTAAGGTTTCCGAAAGACAAAACTGTCTCAAAACACAGACATTCATTGCCCCGGAACGCATATTTGCCATAATTAATTTCAGGTATTGCAAAATATTCACAAAATTATTCTAATTATAAATAAACCCGCGTAGCTCACCCAAAAACTATGAGATTTGACATTTCGGAGACCTCACGCTACACTAGCGCCTCTAGTGGCGAATTCATTTGCGATAGCCCTCATTGTGACCTCTTAAGCCCCACACACGGTACGATTCGTCGATTTTCATCAGATCGATCGTACAGACGAATCGTACCGTATATGGGGCCTTTAGGTCTAATTTCTTTGATTATGAGACAGAGACATCATAGTTATTTGGGCAAATAAGATTTAGGAGAAATATCTACTAGAGAAATACCGATACGTAGGTTAGCTGTGAAAGTACGTTTGTGATAATATTAAGGCTGGGAAAGTTTTTACACTGGCAAAAAAAAAATTTCAAACATGTTATTATGAGTCTACATTTTACCCGAGCGAAGCCGGGTTTTCATCTAGTATAATAATATTGCAGAGGACAGGAGAAGGGAATGAATACATCAACATTTGCAATTTGGCTTTTATTTTAATACTTAATTACATATTATTGAGTACACTATACATTTGTTTCATTGCTATAAAATGCTATCTATTCAAAACTCCGGTAGGCATTTCAAAAGAAAATTGATAATATAAATAATTTTAACTTTCGTTTTATAGAAAACTTCCTTTATTCAAGATATTTTGCGTTTTATGATGATATTAAAGCAGTATCACTAAATTTATTATTTGGACAATTTAATTTTTATTCTGATAGGTTCTTCAAACATTATAAAGGCGGTAGTTAGCCTCCGTTACTGAAAAAGAAAAACTGTATGTTAAGCAACGAATTGTCGCAAGAATCAATACCTACACTATCGGGCGTCCGTACTCACCAAAGAAACTGTTCCGAAGAGCTTGTACCATCCTATAACAATATTGGAGAGGTTCAGGTCATCGAGCATAATCTGCGCCACTCCCATGAACACCTTTTTACCCTCGATACGCCCGTAGTCGCCCCATACAGTAACCTGAAAAATACGCTATTTATAGCATATGACATATAAAAGACAGTCTATTAAACTGTTTGGATTTTACTAAAGTAAGTTAGTGAAGATTTTCAAGACTAAGAAGTGTTAATATAAACCAAGTTGGTATGATGTTTTAACCCCTCGTAAGCGGGAACTAAAAAAAAAAGTACTGAATGGGGAATGGATGAAAATTTTAGAAACGCTTTTACTCTTCCTAATTAACAGAAAAAAATATGAGATTTTTAAGTAGCATCAATTAATTTTAAGAAATTAAAGAGTTTTCTTTACCACCGAATTACGATAGCCCGGTTGGTTACGGGTTGTTCCATAGCTCAGAACAAAATAATAAAAAATGTGTCTTTGACTCGTTCGTTTTGACAGGTGACACCTTTACCGGTCCGGATAATACCAACATGGAAATACCGGGTGCGCATTTTTTCATATAACATTTTAAGTCGTATTATCGGAAGTCCGAAAATGTTTCTCATACCATTTTACATCATAACGATCAGTCTTCATAATTTTTTTAAATACTAACGATCGAAACTCATAATCATCGGAATTCATAATATCACTAATTATACAACTTGTTCAGACTAATATTGGTTTTCATATATTTTCTTATACTAACGATTTAAACTCCTAATCATTCTTATTCATAACGCTAATATTCATAACTTTGTTAATACTAATATTTGTTTTCAATATATTTCTTAATCATAAGTGTTATTTATGTGCATTATTGACGCGCAGGGACTTGGAAAATTTTCGATGGTGCGAAATGATGTATTTAATGAAGGACTCTAACGAAGGACTCCGTTAGGTACGACGACGAGCGAAGCGAGGAGGAGTGTTAGGCAGAACTGTGACTTAACAGCGCGCGAGCGAAGCGAGCGTGCCGCGGTAGCGGCCGGCGTAGCGCCAGCACCGAACATATTTCTCAACTTATACTAATATAATATAAATAATTACAAAATATCCATAGGACTAAAACTACTCTTAAATTAAAATACCTAAAACTAAAACTTTAATTAAAAAAGAGAGGTGGGCCTCTTGGCATGGTGCCCATCATTCCCGCGTTGAACTGCGATTGAGATTCTTTGCGCGAGAAAGCTGCCGGCGCGAGGGTTGCCTGTTGCCTCCCTTAACCTATTTCTGAGCTCCCTGTGTAGCTCCAGCGCACCCTTACCCCAAGGACCTAGAGTCTCGACGCCGAAAGCAAAGAAATGATGTTGGGCGCCGAGACAGCTATATTATGTGACCTTGAGGCGTTCCCGGGCGTCTGCCGCCGCCCCCGCACATTTGGTAGTTGCTGGTAGGTAGGACGCCGCCAGGGTATCTGTACAGGTAGCGTCCCACACCAGCGCACGGCCAGTCTTCCAGGGTATCAACGACATTCCGTCAGGGCGCTTGCCATCGCTCCGTACAATCTGGGGCTCCAGAGCAGCGGGAACGTTGGCACTAACGAGCGCCCTTCTGAGAATGTCGCTGAGAGCCACCTCTCTTTTTTAATTAAAGTTTTAGTTTTAGTTATTTTCATTTAATAGTAGTTTTAGTCCTATGGATATTTTGTATTTTCTTAATATTTTCTTAATAAAAGTTACACTTCAATATAAATAATTAACGATAATTAATTATTATTATTATTTATTTAATTACTTTCTTTTCTTTTTTTTCCGTTTAGATTTTTTGATATTTTGTATTTTTTTTATTGTGTAATTGTTTTTTTAGTAATTTTTTAAAAGTAATTTTGTTTTTTGTCATTTTCTGGTAAGTATGCTTTGTAATTTAATTCGACTTTGTTTTGTTTAAAAAGCGATTTAAGTACTTAAATCTAATTTTGAATAGGTAGTTACCGTTATGAAAAACAAAAAAAAACGATTTAAGTAAATCTAATTTTGAATAGGTAGTTACCGTTATGAAAAACAATATTATGAGTTCAAATGTTTTTTATTAATGTTATTATTAATAAGAAGATTATGATATTCGTCTGTTATGAAGGAAAATTTTCTGAAAAACAACATTATGAGTTGAGATGTGTTCTTAGTAATGACATTGAGTAAAAAAATATGAAAACTGTCTGTTATGAGTTCCGGTTTTAGTAATAAACATTTATGAACAAAAAAAGCATGAGGAAAAAAATTTTGAAGTGTGATTATTATGAACACAAATGGGTAGTAAAATAAAAAATAGGAATAAGAATTTGATGAGATTCAATATGGACCCGGAAATACCGACCCTGTTTTTCACGTACACGCCCATTGCAACTGACATGAGCTTCTATGTGTGTGTACATGAAAAACAGGGTCGATATTTCCATGTAGGTATTATCCGGGCCGGTAAAGAGTGTCACCTGTGAAAACGAACGAGTCAAAGACACATAAATTCTTTTTTAAAGTTTTTTGTTCTGGGCTATGGAACAACCCGTAACCGACCGGACTTGTCGAATTTGTCGGTAATGAAAACTCTTTCATTTTTTTTTTAATAATTGATGCTACTTAAAAATTTGATATTTGTTTCTGTTAATCAGAAAGGTTATGCCTATCGATAAAAAACTTTCAAGCGTTTCTAAAATTTTCATCCATTCCCCATTCTAGTCTCATCTGTTTTACTAAGCACAAAGTCTGCGGATAAAAAAATAGTCTTAAATTTGACACGGATCCGTGTCTTAAGCAAACGATTCAGTAATAGTGCAGTTCCTTACTTGCAACACACATCCTTTGAAGTTCTCTCGAAACGTGAGCGTCTGCTGGTAGAGAGGATCGAGGGTTCTGCGAGCGGTGGTGGTTTTAGCTTTAGCGACGCATCGCTTGCCACTGACGAGGTAAACCTTTACGTAAGGCGCTGGAAGAGTACGGCTGCCCTGCCGGGCTTGGAGTCCACGAGCTCGAATGACCTCCACCTGAAAGTTTCAGAACTGAATTTAGACGACTGTCTATATCACATGTGTGTACGAAAGCACAAAGGGAATTAAGAGTACCTCAAGGAAGCCTTTTTGGTAACACATGGAAAGTTGAACGTCGCCTAGTGTAGGCGCTCCGAGCAGCTGTCGTCCAACCAGCTGGCCCGGACCCAGTCCGTCAATGAAGTCCGACAAGCCTCCGCCGTCCGAGGAGCCGGAGCCACGCATCCCCGGTGACCATCTGCCAAATCGGTTATTCGATAATACCTATAGGCGTAAAGTCATGCATTGTCATCTCATATCCAACTTATACAGTTAAGACAGGGGCACAATATGTAAATTTTATATTTGAGTTTACCATACCCACTAAACACATATAATATCGCATGCAAAGGTAATTGGAAATGTAGACAATTGAAAATTAAAATATCAAGGGCGAAGCGAAAAAGCATTAACGTGTCCAGGGGCGGCCCTAACCTGTCCAAAGTTTGTGTGATTGGCACTCACAACTCGGTATAAATTAATGCAGTTGGCCTTTGATGAGGGCTTCGTGACTCTAAGGGGCTGTTTCACCATCCGATTAGTGTTAACTGACGGTTAACTGTGATGTCGTCTCTATTTGTTTTGTTCGAATAGACGGAGACGGCATCACATTTAACCGTCGGTTAACGCTAATCAATGGATGGTGAAACAGCCCCTAAATAACGCAATCTGCTGACATGTTAAGATCGCCCTTAAATTTTTTAACCAGAGTCAATCAAGTTTTTGGTGTTGGTGTACTTTTTAATCAATACAAAGTCCTAGTAGATAAATGGTTGATTTATTTAATGAATAATTAATTAATCAATCATTATTTGACACATATTTCCTTTGTTGGCGTATTTTAGGATTTTTTAAGTAGTTAGCCGTTAGGACTGGCACTTGGATGCTCGTCATTCATATAAATACATAAACATAAGATAGCAAAACACCAAAAAGTTTATCGACCCAGTTACGGAATGCTTGTAATTTAGCTACGAGCGGGATCAGTGCTCGTAGTAATTTAGTTATACTTGAAACAGTAGCCATCGTTTCGCCCAGTTTTAAACGCATTTACCTACATAGTGAATGTTTTTCTATGACTGCCTTCATCGGTAAAATCACACCCACACACACACACACACACACACACACACACACACACACACACACACATACACATCACTCCTTTATTCCCAAAATGGGGTAGGCAGAGCACACGAAACGTTACCGCTTCGGAGCCACTTTTAGCAATTTTAGGTTTTAAGTTTGACGAAAACGGTACAATAGTGACAGGTTGCTAGTCTGTCGCCTACGGTATACCTTAACCTATATCCTCAGTCGCCTCTTACGACATCCACGGAAGAAATTGAGAGGTGTAATTCTAACCCGACACGACACGGGTTAAATACACGGACTTTAATTAAATAGGTACGTAATTCTAAATTTAACTCTTTGTTTTCTCGCTATGCATTGGTCTTATTTCAGATAGTAATCATTTGAAAGTTTAAAACTATAAAACAGTCCAATACTTATTCTGTATTCACATTTAATTGTAATGTTAGTAACAATTATTGTCACGAGCGAGCGATATCAAAAAAATAGAAAAATTTAGTGATGTGTAATAATTACCTTCATGTAAATTAACCGGACTTGAAAGAATGCATAGTGCGTAGAGTATAACCATTAGTTGACGCGTCGTGAATATAAACAGACGGTATACATAACTAAGGTACAATAATGCAAATTTCGACTAAAGAACTGTCAATCACTGTTTACAACAATTTCTACTATGCAAACTTTGAAACATGGCTTAGTATGGGGTGTAGAATGTAAAAGGAGTACAGTCCTTATATAACGGAAAAGTTGCAAAAGCGATAAATAATAGTTCCAAATCCCTTCTGATTGGCGCTAGAGTAGCAAGAATATTTGAAATAATTGAGTAAGTATGTCCTGAAATACCTGCTGTGAGAACACATGGACAAAGATTGAACTTTCGTGATCTGTAAAAAGCAAGTATTTAGTGATTTTACAGTGATTATCGTTATAAAGCTTCCTTTAAAATTAACCCGCTTGCTACTGTGGCGTCGTCTATTGAACTCATTAACTAATTCCTTTCCACGGAGACTCTCCTCCTTTTTAATTCTATACACTCCATACCTTTAAGACTAACTTCAAGATGAAACGAGATATTGATATTTTAAATAAGTGTAAATGACATAGTGTCTTATGGTTATGGCAGTAAAGAAATTTCTTGGCCGACTACATCACGTATAAAAATATTTTATGTCTATCTTCCAAGCACGAATCAAACGTACTCATAGCGTACCTCTTTTTTTTATTATCCACTACGTATTCAATATTTAAGCTTAGGTAGGTACATTATATAGATAACCAGTACCTAAGACAATCAAGTTGTACAACAAGTAGGCACCTAAGCTTTACTAATTAATACGCAAGTTCGATTTTCGTGCGATGCTAATATATTATACGAAGCTGGAACTTTTTTCTCGGAAAACTACATATATTAATTATACAAACCAATGCAACAATTCTAAAATCGAAAATCAAAGTTTTGTGGTTCCTATCGGGCATGTTTATACTACAGTAATGAAAACTTATTTTCAACTAGTAATGACTCTAAAAGGAGCCCACTAGACCTTGATTTTCAAAGCTACCACAGAATAAGAATAATTGTAAAAATTACAACAGACAATGACAACATTGATACAATAGTGAAGAAGAGGGCGGTAGTCTTTCAGATGCATCGATTGGTTAAAGTCAAGGTTCCTATGTGAAAAATACTTAAGGAAAATTTAAGGCATATAGGAGAGTAAATGGAGCAGGTGCTAGAGAGTCACTAAAGCATGTTTTTTTTACGGAATATAAATACAAATTGCTTTATTATTTGTGCGTCGTTTCAAAGAAAGGCGCTAAGAGTAAATTACTAAAAGTAGGTATATACTTCTTGTGTTAGATACTAAGTGACATGAAAAATAACAATATTATGATTCGTAAGTCAAATATAATACATTAGTAGGTATACTATACTTCTGGATATGATTTCTAACTAGTACCTATAGAGCATCCGAGTAGACTAGTTATAATATAATATGAACCATCATTTTACAACGAATTAAACTTTTCGCAGCTTTAAAATTGCTTCCTATTGTTACGAGTACATTATTTAATGAACAAAATAATGGCGGCTATTTATGAAATGTAGTGATAAAAGTGAAACATGCATTGGGAGTTCAGTAAGAGGTGTGTGGTGTGAGTGGTAGTGAATGTACATTGATCAGACATAAATTGAAGTTTGGTCAAATAATCCAAAATAATAAATTAGTGCAAACATCATAGGCTTTTAAATTCAGGCAACATTTAATTTCCAACCACAGTCGTGCATTTTAAAGGTAGAAAGGAGTCTCAGACCCCTAGCAAACAGAACTCCGTCTCGCTATCGACTCGGAAACAATGCCACCAGACTTGTGACACGAGGGATTAAAAATAGTTAAAGGTATCACAGTATCGAAGGTGTGCGTTGCCTAAGCGAGAGAAGACTGGTGCGTGCTGAACGTGAACAAAAAGAATGAAGTGAGAAACACCAATAGTCCGATATCATGCGCTTACAAGACGAGAGGCATACAGAGAGGGGTAGAGTAGAAGACGCGAGCAACATCAATGCGCACATAAAAGAAACGAGATCGGCGGGTAGTCAGCGGACAGCGGCTTGGGTCGGAGCGGACGAGCGAGCGACTTACGAGGATCCCTCCGAGCTAGATATGGAGACGAGGCTGGCGGCGTACACCTCGTGCGAGCGCTGGAAGGTGGTGGTAGCGGGGCTGGAGCGCTTGCGTCGCGCGCCGCCGCCTTCTACGCGGACAAGCGCGGTGTCAGCGGCGGACGGCGACGGCGGCGCGCGCGCACCGCCGCCGCGCCGCCGCGACGCCGCTCACAACACAACGTCACAAAACATTTAGTACCCACTATTAATTCGTTCAACGGTCCGAAAACATTCTAATTTATGTATACATAGCTTATCGATATCGCAAACGATGTGATTTTTTACAGTGACCAATATAGCATAACGTCATCGTCAATTGGATGATATTTCGTTTTCAAAATGTACGTCTATTGAATGAAGCAATATTAGATGAGTGTGCGTAGAATTGAGGTCCCTACCCTAGAGGGTATTTAGAAAACTATATAAGTAATAATTTTCAAGATTCGCTGTTTTGAAAAGCTCAACAGTCGAGAATTTTAATTCATTATAGTAGGTTAGTACTGAGATTTGGAATGTTGCCTATTAAAAATTACCTTTCCCTTGTAGATTTACTTAATGAAACAATATAATAACAAATGAAGGGTCCAGGGAAAAAACATGTCTAAGTAGTCACCGTTTTTAAAGTTGAGATTTTAATCTCAAAATGTAGCTCGAAAAGTACTATGACTTACCATTGAATTAAAATAATTAAATAATCTGAAAACAATATAAAATATAATGAGCGGCAAAAAATGCAGAATCGGTAATTTTTTATGAAGAGTGGGTGGGCCACATTTTGTGCCGCTGAGTATATATATTTTTTAACATTTAAAGAAATTGTAACTACAATGTACTGTACTAACTTTCAAACCGCAATAAATAACTCAAAAAGTTGCTTAGGTGACTAGACATGTTCTTTCCGTGGACCCTTCATATTTTCATGGAGCAATTTAGTAAAGTTAGTATTTAACTTGGAGTTTATTTTTCCGGTTATGATTAAAAATGCGCAGAAAAGCAGTCCTGAATTTTCCGTAGTCAAAATTAAAAAAAGGGAACCCCTATAAGTAATTTCGTCCTGTCCACCTATCTCTCCTTGTGACCGTGGGTCACAGGCATTTTACTTGGAAGCTATTAAAGCTGAGTTTTAAAGGTAGTTTTTGGAAAGAGAGTAGTCAGTGGTCTAAGCAGCAACTGATGTAAGTAGTAAGTAGTCTTAGAAGCAACTGGTGTAACAAGTAGTTTAAAATTCTTTGACTCAAATTTGACGGAGCTCCGCTTCCAGGAGCTCCTATTCCGCGTGGCTAAGGCGCTTCGCGCCTTGACACAACTCTAACCTAATGTAGGTTTTTTTCAGGTTTTCGAAAAAAACAGGTTAGGACCAGTTGCTTTTTAGACCACTTGCTACCTACCTATTTTGACCATTTGCTTCTTAGATCAGCTGCTTTTTAGACCAGTTGCTAAGACCTAGACCAGATACTTTTTTAGACGATATAATACTAACGCTAATAAATTATTTCAATGAAGATTATACAGGTCTTATAGTTCAGAGAAATCGCCAAAAACTATCCATCTTGTACCAAAGGATGTACCTAGATTTTCCTACGCTCTTTTGTGTTAGTGGCTTAGCGATCGCAGTAGTAACCATTTAATTTCAACCCAGTTGCGAAATCGAGCACTTGACCCGTTTTTTTAGTAACTTTTGTTCACCTGTCCCGGTGTCTGTGGGTCTGTCTGTAATCAAAACTCAACGCAACTCAAATCATATTTGACTTCTAGTGGTCGGTTTGACTTAGAATTTGGTATACACAATACGCAACAGCAAGCACAGTCAACAAAAAGTACAGTCAGCGAAAAATCATATTTTTTTAGTTTAGGTATATTATTAATTAAGCGAGGTTTTGATATTTTTTTTATAAGTATAATATAAGTTATGTAGAGTTTCCAGTTTAGTGTACTTTGATGATGCTAAACAAATTTCGTGTTTTTGTTAGTTGATCTCCATACGCTCGCTTTAAGCTTAAAATTGACCAGTGAAAGCTTGACATAGTCGGCTGAATTTACAAAAGCAACACCGTACATTAATCTACTGTCTTAGTGAACTTCTTGGCATGCTGTGTTATCGATAGACCTAACCGAGACTGGCAATGCTTTTGAGCATTTCTCTAATGATAATGAAGGGCATTGTGATGGTATCGTCAGTCGCATCAGGGAGCCGCCCGGACCGCACTATTGTGTCAATGTCGCCGGCACCTGCGGCGCGCCGCGAACCTGTCCTCGTCGTTTTCGCTGGACGCGGAGGATGCGCGTGACACGCCTGAAGCGCCTCCCCGCATTTCTCCAGGCACCACTTCTTCACTGCGTTGTACCGTGAACGAATTTTTTCCACGTTTACCGAACCCTAACCTCCTTTTTCGCCCTGCGATCATTGCATTATATACTTAATTATTAATTAAACTAACACGCGTTGGCCTCTCGGCATCTGCATGTACTTGCAGTATCATATTAAATTATGAATGATGCCTAAAGGCCAACATGTGTATCTTAGCGGGAGAGGGTGCGTGTGTGATGGCAGTGGTGTGGTGTAGGTAAGCGAGCTGCGTTAGGGTTCACCTGTGGCGGAGAGCTGCGAGGTAGAATTGCTCTTCTTGCCCATGCCAGGGCCGAAGTAGTCCCGTGGTTCCGCCTTCAACAGCACGTCGTCGCTACTGGGCTCCATTTCGCTGGCTCCGCCCAGCGCCGTGTCGCTTAAGCTGCCGTCTTCGCAAAGTTTTACGTTATAGTGGAAATCTTAAAAAGTACAATTCTCTGAGTAAGTTACGTGTTAATTTTGCGTATGAAAATTATGATTTAAATATTAGTATGTATTTAAATACCTGCTTTTTCGTCTGGTGCTTCGGCATTACTTAGGCTTCGCGTGAACTGCCCTCTGCGCGACTCTCTTCTCTCAAGCGGCTGCTGTTGGTTGCCGCTTCGTCCATTCTCGCGCCCGCCATAATCATTACTGCTTTTCGATCCCCGGCGTGAAGACGATTTGCCACGTTGATATGTTCCAGATGATTTCGTACATTGTTTTTTGTTTTTATTAGTGGCACGTCGATTAGCAGTTTGCAGCGCCAGAGATTGTATTGTTTGAAAGTCGTTACGAGCCGGCGTTTTGTCAATGGCGGCATGTTCCAACCGGGGCGGAGAGTCAGCAGGGTCCGGCCGCGGCGCAGTGTCAGCGGTGGTGTGGTGAGTGTCGTCGGGTGGCAGATGTGAGTCGACGGGGGTGTGCACGCGACGGGGCGAGCCGAGGTTTGTGGGAGAAAGAGCAATACACAAAGAATTAGCCATCATACTTAATTCTCGATCTAAATGAACTGCGGATGCTAAAGAATACGAACGGGTGCGAGCCTTTTTAATTATTGATGGTAACGGTTGTTTGAAAGACGTATCTAAGGCAGGTGGAGGAGATAAGGAGCTTGGCGAGCGATAATCTTGGAATTTGGGGGTTTCATTTATGATTACAGTGCCTTGTTTTTTAACATGCTCTTTGTTTGAGTCATCTCCATTATGACCAAAAGAATATAATGAGGCAGCCGTTTTAAGCGCTTCGTTATCCTTCGGTGTAATGCTCATCTTTTTGAAAATACTGTTTGTTTTATCTGGTGTTTCTACGCTGTCTTTCTTTAATGATCCTGACGAACGGTTCATAATAACTAAAGAATCAGAATGGCGTCTTCGAAAGTCTGTAAATTTTCTAATTTTAGGTTCATCAATATCACTTTGTAAACAAAGTGTAGCAGCTTTCGAACCATCGAATGATGGCGTTATATCAGTACTTTTGCTTTCGTGTTCTTGTTTTAAACTAAGCGACATACTTGTCTTCCTTTCATTACACATACTATTTTTATCTGACTCATGATGCTGCAATTCACATTGTGAGCCACTGGATTTTAATTTAACTGAATCTACAACATCTAGACTACTTTGTCTGTCGATGCTAACATGGATAGTCGTTTCTGCTATGCTACCATCACTGTCGTACCCATGATACTGGGAATAATTATCATCGTTTTGGAGTAAATCTGAATTACATTGTTTTTGTAGTGCTGACTGGGCACTCATATAATCATTAGATAGAACTGAATTATTCCAGGGAATAGTTTCTAATTTCGCCTGAGATCTTTTCCTAAAAGGTAAATTTTGATTGAGTGGTGGACTACTGTAAATATTTGACTGTGAATTAAGTTGATCTTCGTAGCGCTTAGTGCTATACAATTTTTGTTTCGGTGCAATCGAATCTGTTGGATTTATGTATTCTCTTTTGCTGTTGATTATTTTGTAAGCGGTATCGTGTTCAGTGTATTCTGGATAGCTGTGGCTTCTCGCGTACGCGTGACGACGTGAGCATTCTTTAGAGCAAGAACCAGCAGAGCAGCTGCGTGCCAGGATACGACGCAGGCGGCGTGTGGGCCGAGCGCGGTGCATCGTAGCCACGCCGCCGGGGGCAGGCTCGGCGCGCACGCGCCCGCGCCGTCGCGCCAAGCCCGCCGACAAGGACACGTAAGGCAACAAATGGTGAGGATACCGGTCACAACGTCGATACATATTTAGAATAGGGGTAGCGCTATCGCAAGAGGACGATGTACTGTGTACAGGGAGGACGTGTTTCCTGCTGTTTGAAGAAAATACTATAGTAAGTAAACGGCTCCTTAGCAATAACACCTGCGAAGGTGTAATATAGAGGGGAGGGGGGTTACCTTAGCATGCGCGTGGGCCGAGGCCGCTCGGACTGTGTGCTGAAGGCGCTGGAGGTTACGGAAGCCACGGACTCGAGGTCGGAGTCGGCGGCGGCCGCGTCGGGCGACAGGCGCCGCCGCGGGGCCCAGCCGCCGCCGCGCGCCGCCAGCTCCGAATCCGACAGTCCCGCGTAATGTCGCTCCCAACCTAATCCAAAAAAATCAACTATCGTATATCCGTCTGACAATAACAGAACGGTAGAGCGAGAGGGCTTGCATTTTTAACAGCTATAAAAGTTAGATTTTCGTTTAAATTTTAACTACATAACCTAATATCTAATATTACGTATCTTAGTGAAATATACTACAAATCAAACCCTAGGAATGCAAAAAAAAAGTGACCAAGGCGATTCTACAAAAATGCTTTTATTTCAGCCATGACAAGTTTTGCTTACGTCGTTATAGTTACTATACTTTTAGATGAAATTCTAACCACTACAGCAGCTAGGTGATAATTATTGTCTGTCAAATGTTTAAGGTCTCAGTTCAAAAACTCATGATTTCTGATATTTACGTAACAGCGGCTAAATGCCGATGAAAGATTTATATACAACTTTAGCTAACTCTATAGAGTTTTAAATTTAAAAACGAACGAAAAAATGGGCTTATCGAAATCCAATGTAAACGCCACTTTATTTTTGAAAACAGTGGTGTTTCTGGACAGGATTTGCGTGTATTGACCTTGTGGCGTGCTTCGGTAGGTGAGTGTGGCGCCAATGTGATGCGGGGCGATCCACTTACGTTCCTCGAGGTCCGCGGACACCTGCGCGCGCGCCGCCCGCTGCGCGCTCTGTACACGACAACCATGTTACACATTACCGTCCAACTAGCTTCTAGTGCTAATGTCTGAAATATGCTAACTAAAACAGCACTTGTATTTGATTTTATTTTATAGTAGGCACGTTAAATTAACAGTATTGTCTGGAAAGTCTTATCCAAATTATTTTCTTCGCCCTCTCGGTAAGTAAAAAGGCACTAAAGAAAAGGGCTGATCACTAACACTTTCATTTAATAATGATAGCGACTTAAATTTGATATAGGCATTCCAAATATTTCTACCTTGGTACGCGATTCAGTTTTCTTGATTGTACGTGATACTATTTTTTATTGTACTGTAAAACAAGTATTGGTTACAAATTCTTTCGTAGTTACAATACGAATGACATTACCTGATGGGGTATTTGCGGCAGCTGTCGTTTCTTGGGGCTGGTGGTGGGCGTGGCGGTGGCTGAGCGCGACTGGAAGCGCGGCGCGTACGCGTGCGTCGGCAGCCGCGCCTCGCTGCCGCGCTCCTCGCACACTGCAACACGCGCTCACTCTAACTCACCGCCAACCCACCCATCGGCAACCGCCGACCAACTCGCGGACGCCTTCCCAATAGATAAGCAAAATTTTCATGACATGAATGATTAATTAATATTTAATCTCGCGCGACGTACTCACGGCCACTGAAAATTTAAGAAACGTGTGCACGAGGCGCTTCAAGTACAGTTAACAGCGTGCTCGTATTCAGATAGAATAGGACGAGGGCAGCGGAAGATGCGTGAAACAAAACATAAAGAGGAACAGAGCGAGGAAGTCGATAGTAAGTGGTAGTAAAGTGATGATGAGCGGACGCGACAAGAACGTGCGTGTCTCGGCGACAGTGTTCCGTGCGGGGTCGGGCCCGCGATGGTGGTATGAACGAGGGTTAGAGGCGCCGGCGGCACCTGTGTAGCGCCAGGAGGCCTCGCGGTCGGCGGGCGGTGACAGCGAGCGCCGCGGCGACTTGCTGCGCGAGCGCGCCGGCCGCGCGCCGGCCGCCGCAGACTGCGACCGCGCCACGCTGTAGCCGCCGCTCTGTGTGGACAACAAACGATGCCGATGTTCACAGGTACCATCAGCCAAATGTGTGGTCTACCTACCACCCTAAAGTTGAAAGTCGTTTGCATATCACAAAACAATAATGCCAATAAACGTGTCTGTCAACTTAAAAGTTCGACTTTAGCGACATATTCATTTGATAGGAACTTTTTTTAAAATTGGTAGACCACTTATGGCTGATGGTACATATTAATATAAAATTAAATTTAACTGTTCTCAATACTACTCTGTAAGTTAAGTCAGCGGAGATTTGTGTTTGTCCTAAGATCTATGTATAGTAGTGACGGTGATTTGTATTATTAAATATAATCGACTGAAATACCTATTATGAAGATAAATAGGGACAGTAGAAAAGCTCTGTGCGACTTACTCTGTCTCGCGTCATGCCTGCGGCGCGCACGCGGCCTGCGGGCGACATGTCGCGCCGGCTGCAGCGCGCTCCGTCCGTCTCCATGCGCTGCCGCCAACAAAATGATTAAACTGAAACATCGCTAGTGAACTAAACTAGGTGCGAACTATCTCTACTACAAATGACAACTAAGTATGAAGCTACGTGTATCAGGTTCATAATTAGGTACGGTCTTTGCAGTTGTAACAATGCAGATGCTGTGATCTCTATGTGATAGTGGGAACTTATATTGTGCCTCCATGTACTTAAAATAAACCGTCAAGTGGAAAATGGAAGATGAGCAACTTGTGAGGTTTCGGTTCAAATAATGTAGCAAAACAGTATACCTAGTTCATGGCTTTATTATTTTTAATTATATGTATTGAATCTATGGTAGGGTTATGGAATTAGGGCTTTAGGGTTGTCTAGGGCAGTGTTTGGGTTTATAATAGGTTGGTAGGTTTAGAGCCCTCTCCATAGATTATTGTAGTAAAATTCCCTTCAGGGTTTTACAGTATCAGTTAACACACATTATGAGATTAACAGTGTATTACATCCCATTGCAGCAAAGCTTCTTTTTAAAATAAGAGAATTTGAACCGTTATTCTCGCACGGCGCGCGTAGTGCGAATTGGGAATTTGAAACATGCCATTTTATTTCTTCTAAGGTGTATATGCAGACTTGCTCACATTGTTTTGCTTTACTGTAAATTTTAAATGTAATTTCGCACGTAAATCCCGAAATGAACCCACGACCAGCTGCTTAAGAAGCCACAGGTCAAGCCACTAGGCTACTGCGGCTTAAGAAAATTTGTAATCGTAATACCTATAATATGAATACGCGCAAAGTGTAATAATCTGATGCCAATAATTACGACATCGAAAATACGTGTCTAAATTCCTATCCAGCAGTGGTGTAGGGGTTATAGCACGAAGCACGGATTGCTGAGGACCTGGGTTCGATTCCCAGTGCTGGTCTTTTTTTCTGGTTTTTCTGTGCATCCATGGCTTAGTTTGTATTTTCGATATGGTTTCACGGGGTACCCGTAAAAGTAACAAATTTGGAGTTGAAATAAAAAATACAAAAAGACTCCAAAAAAACAATAATAATAATTACGACGCCAAACTGGACTGTTGTGGAAACTTGTGTCTGTTGGTGGCACCCACTCAATTGACGTCTTAGCGACTTTGTTGATTAAACTTATGAGGTTTGTTTTAGATAGTTGATTGCGGTTTACTACCATTATTGTACTGCTGGATCGTTGAGGGTTGCGCAGGCGAAGTGTTAGATTCATTGTACCTAGAGGTATTACAGTTCAACGCATCCAAAGCCCGTGGACACTTACCAAACGTGGTGCAGTAAATAAGCATCACTCTATAGCTATGCTAAGTGTTCAGCATTGTGATTACCTCATGCGGCGGCGGCGGGCTGGAACTAGACGCCAGGCTAGACAGCGAGTGGTGGCGACGCAAGTCGCACTCGCTGGGTGTGTCGGAGTCCGACAAACGCGACGTGGACGTTGACGGTGGCGACAGGTGCTCCCCGTCAGCCTCGTCCTCGCGGTAACGCTAACGACATAATTATAGTCAAGACCAATGTCAATGGGTCGGAGGTTGCAGATTCACGTAGAATCGATGCGTTGTATTTTCGTTTGTGCCGCACTTGTTCGTCAGAGATTCGTAGCTCTTGCGTAGCACCTATGTAGTACAGTCAGCGTTATAATATAGTACGTAGCAGTCAAGATCACCAAATACTTGGAAACCTTAGATGAATGATTGGTCTCGCGCGCTCGCTCGACTAGATACCGCGCTACCTAAAAACAAAAGGTTCGTGAATGCGGCAACTCAATATTGTAGTGTGCGTAAGAACGGTGTAAGACAATTTGCAAGGATGCCAGTGTGCGTGACGAATTGTGTTACCAGCTGCTCCACTGTTACCCGAATTATTGGGAAACTAAATTATGCTGTGGTCTATTAAGTTACTGGTTACAAAATGTATCTTGGGAAATACTTAGAAATTAAGAAGTAATTAAGAGTGAATGTATTAATATGTTTGTGTATAGGTTAGGCGTAGGTTTCTTCTTTAAACAATAGAAGGTATGATGTAGGTGTATCAAAGATCAGGCCTCACTTTTATTAAAAAAAATATATATTTAAGGACATTCAATATTTACAAATTATTACTAATCACAAAGATAATCATTTAATACTATAGAACTAGGTTATGTGTATATAATAACTAGCTTTTGCCCGCGGCTTCGCTCGCGTTAAATTTGGGGTAACATACATTTACTTTCTGCGATCCTTTTTTCGTGTTTTGATTAATTTTTCGGAGGATTACATGGAAATACAAATACATACATACTTGCGTTGTTTTAGATAGATGGTGCAAATTTTGGAATCCAAAAATCAGCCTACATACGTCATAATTCGTACCAACTTTGAAACCCTGTTTCGCTGATCCAGGGGTGGAATTTTAGAAAAGATATCATACACAAATAGGATTATATCTATCCCGAGAAATTGTAAAGTTCTCGCGGGACGTGAATTACTGTTACTACGATGAGAGACACATTGTAGCTTTCTATTACTGAAAGGATTTTTAAAATCTGCCCGAATTGAATTGACTTATTAAAAAAAAAGAGTCTATTTCAGTCAGGGATAGTGTAGCTTTTTATTGGTAAAAGAATTATTTAAATCAGCTCAGTAGTTTCAGAGAAGCCAACAGACAAAGAAACAAACAAAGTTGAGTGTTCTAAAAATCTCTCCCTAGTGAGAGCTGCACTAGTATTAGGTACTTTAGGTCCATCTTTGCCAAATTTCACACTGTAGCATGCTGAACGGTTGTGTTGCTCTGAAAATGAGCTCTGGTTGAAACGTGTCAGTACAATGTGGTGGTGGTGATAGATGGATTTGTGTGTGTCCTTACAGAGTGGAGGTGGAGGGATTGCATGGACACATTTCATGCATAAAAGTAGCTATCATAAAGGTCGCGGGTAAGCAAAGTAATGAGGGCTATCGTTTTTTGTCTCACTAGATGGCGCACTGTTGCGTGAGGTTTTTAAGTATGGCTTTGAAAGTGTTATTACGGGCGTGGAAACAAAGTTTAGATTAAAATCATATTTAATACACCTTCAAACCGTACCATATAAATATCGAGCATGCCACAGTGTTGCATAGTCCCCGTTTTGTTTGGAAAAAAGGGAGGACAAAGGTTTCCGAAAGACAAAACTGTCTCAAAACACAGACATTCATTGCTCCGGAACGCATATTTGCCATAATTAATTACAGATATTGCAAAATATTCACAAAATTATTCTAATTCTAAATAAACCCGCGTAGCTCACCCAAAAACTATGAGATTTGACATTTCGGAGACCTCACGCTACACTAGCGCCACTAGCGGCGAATTCATTCGCGATAGCCCTCATTGTGTCAGTTCGTTGAACGTACATGTAAAATTTCGTATCTGTGCTATCAGCCCTTGAGGAGTTCCGTCATCAGCAGAAGGCCCTGGCTGCAGCATCAGGTGGTGTATATCATATAAACGCATTGTCATTGAAATTTAACAATTATCTAAAAGTCTTTTGTGTGTGCTATCAACTTTTGAGGAGTTCCCTTCTACGGAGACGATCCTGGCCAGGATGAGCAGGATGTCACTGCTAAATTATTGTATTGTTACCAGATTTAGTACATCAGTTTGCCAAATCTCCAGTCCCTAATTTTATAAGTTTAGCTTGTGCGTTTTCTGATCCAGTTGGTATATAAAATCCTCTTTATTCGTTTTATCCCGTGTGATTTTCTAAAAATCTTTAAAACGGTTTTTACACGTCAGTATTATCTACCTGCATGCCAAATTTGAAGTCTATAATATTGATAATTACAGAGTTAGGGCCACTTTGTAGCGAAAATAGAAATCCCATTTATTCCCTATCCCGTGGGAATTTGGATAAATCCTGAAAAACGTTTTTAGCTGTTAGTATTACCTACTTGCATGGCAAATTTGAAGTCTCTAATAATTATAGTTACGGAAATATGGTCATTAATTGGAAGTGAAAATATAAATCCCATTTATTCACTATCCCGTGGGAATTTCGGAAAATCCTGAAAATGATTTTTAGCTGTTAGTATTACCTACATGCAGGCCAAATTTGAAGTTTCTAATAATTATAGTTACGGAAATAGGGCCACTTTGAAGTGAAAATATAAATCCCATTTATTCCCTATCCCGTGGGAATTTCGAAAAATCCTTTCTTAGTGCGCGTCTACTCCTATTAAGGAACATATATTCCAAATTTCAAGTTTCTAGGCCCAGCGGTTTGGGCTGTGCGTTGATCTATAAGTCAGTCAGTCAGTCAGTTTCTTCTTTTATATATATAGATTACGTTAGATACTTAAATAAAATAAGTTATTAAAATTTGTCATCATTCAATGTTGATAACAATAAAATTCAATTTATTATAATCTCAACCACGGGGAATTTGATTCTTGTGTACCTACGTGGCAACACAGAATGGCGTTTAGGGTTCATGTTATTTTATTTTGTAATTTCGAAATTATACGATATTTACTGATGGCATGTGATCCCAGTGTCCTTCTTATTTCTTGTAGTATTATTTTTACACAGTTTCTGTGTATTAAACTGGCATTTTACTTCGGTTTATGACCAAAATTTAACAAATCATTCGGTACATGCACCTTACGCAGTTTGCAACGCGACTGACTCGACTCGGGTTCGGGTACGCCGAATTCGGCGTACTATTTGTTGCCGCATTTGACAAGTACGCCGGAGGTATCTAGTCGAGCGAGCGCGCGAGACCAATCATTCATCTAAGTTGGAAACATACAAAATAGTCATTAACGTTGATCCGATCAAAGTGATCCAATTGCTCAGGCCACACACAGTGTACGTCAAGTGCAAAATAATTATCTATTCGAACCACTCAAAAATATGTTACTACGACCTTATTGTGTCGGAATAATGGATGTTTCCAAGTATTTGGTGATCTTGACCTACGTACATTATGACGCTGACTGTACATGCGTAGCGCATACCTTAATGACTGACTTATTGTGACCAATAACATGACATGAGGTAGGTACCTATGTTGGCGCTTCCCGCTACTCCAGATAATTGGAAATGGATTTATCGTAGAGCAAAAGCAAGAAAAAAGTTAGAACTTACACTAAAGTTCGAAGTGTCTTCATGGGGCTTCAAAGTGTACCAGTTTGTTTCGTGAGTCATCATAATATTGTCAATATCCAGCAGTACTTCACCCAGGAAGTCGTTGGGGCCATATCGGTTTAAATCCCAAACTGTTACCTGTCGGAAGGTGCAATTGTAATTTTTACACTGTAGCAGAACAAGTAATAAAGAAAAATTTTAACAAAAAAGTAAAACCGACTCCAAAAAAATAAAATAAAATAACAAAAAATAGAACCCACTACAAAACCCTTGAAAATATTTTTCTAGGTAGGTACTTACTAGCTCGAAGTCGGTGCCTCAGCACGAGCCAGCAGCAGTAGAACAAGTCGTCTACCTCACCTAGGTACATACTATGGGTTTCAATCCCTCGTGCTGGGTCGTGCTGAGTCACCGACTTCGAGCCAGTACGTACCTAGAAAAATATTTTCAAGGGTTTTGTAGTCGGTTCCATTTTTTGTTATTTTTTTGGAGTCGATTTTACTTTTTTGTTTAAGTTTTTCTTTATTTCCCGCTTTTTAGTGATTCGTAGCCAAAACACATCTTACAACGATTCCATTAAGCCCAAACACGACTTAGTTACGTTGTTTTATAAAACAGTTCCGTTGCCTACCTTATGGCTTCAGCATCAGATCAGTTCGAAAGAATCATTAACTTAAAGCTCCTTCTTAGTCGCTTATCTAGGTATATTAATAATGATCGTTTATAGACGAGCGAGTATTACTTAGCTTTGACGAGTTCCACTGGTCATCTACGGTCTTCTTCATCAGCTCTAGTTTAACAAATGATACTTTCTGAATGTAAATGCTTATATTAATGCTAAAAATGCCAAAATCGCCATAGGTGTGCCTATAAAATTTGAGGTTTGCCCTCGATTTCCCTAGGATCCCATCATCAGATCTTGACTTGGTGACAATCGGACCACCTCAGAAGAATACTCTTTCTAATAAAAAAAGAATTTTGAAAATCGGTGAACATACATAAAAAAAATACAAACATTGGAACATAGAACCTCCTCCTTCTTTGAAGTCGGTTAAAAATAGAGCACATATTCGCACCTATATTGCAACAACGATGATTTTTTTTTTTTCAAAAAATGACTTAATTATGCGAAACGAATATTAATATCGCAGCGTATCGCATCATAGGACGTCATTTTTTGTAAAAAAAAATGCATTTACGGCGTCGTTGCAATAGAGGTGCGAATCAAGCTAACTAAATAAGTTGAAGTTATGTTTAAACGATGCGTACTTGTTACAGTACAAATTAATGAAAAGATTGTGAAATAAACTCGTTTTACCCACTTATATTATCGTAGGTATGAGTTACAATTTTCGAGAGTTCTCTTGGGGTTATTATTTCTTATATTAATTTATGAACAAACACCGATTGTACCTGCTAAAGCTAAATTTAATTCACAACAAAATTTAAAACTATCTATATATTTCTTTTGGACAAAATTTTACAGGGCAATTATATGAAAAAGTGCTGTTCCGTATTACTTAAATAGCTGTCTGTTCGTTCTGTGTTCGGAAAAAGCTAAAAGCCTAACAACGGTATGGAGCCACAGTTCATATTCGAATAAAGCCTTACCTCTAATATTCGTTTCTTTATGTCTGATATTCGTATGCCGCAGTAGACGAAGGCCTGGTTCCACCTGGGCTCAAGCGTGTTGGCGAGTGTTTTGGTCCGTCGCTTGCTCTTCTCGCTCTTATCGGGAAGCAGAAATATCTTGGCGTACGGGCAGCGAGGGGAGCCGTCGGGGCGGGGGCAAAGACCGCTGGCTGACACCACTGTCACCACCAGTTGGAGTGCGCTGATGTCGAAGTATACCTTAAGCTGGTTCAAAAACAATAGATTTAGTGCTAACCCACGGGTGAGTACGTACAATAATACGTACAAGCTTTTAATGGAAACGAAGTCAGAGTGCTTAGGAAAGGCATATTACAATAGATATGTCCCTGCTTTATTCAGCTGATAGTGAGTTTACCGTTTATAAATATGTCTGTACCACGTTTGTACTTATTAGGTAGGTACTTGTACGAGTTGTATGTAAGTACGTACTAAAACAATCCTACTTCAGAATGTACACTAATTAAAGAAATCAATTAAAATCGTGACCAGCTAATGCCAAACCTTTTCATAAGTATTTTAACATACTACTTCTAATATTTAGGGTTTATTATAGCTTTTAATGACAAACGACGTACTAACTAGTACTATAACAGCAATCAAATGATTCATATGGTAAGCGGACTTACCTGTATCCGGCCCGCGACGTTGGCATTTTGGTGGTGGCGCGGGCGCCGGCGCGCGTGCACGTCGGGCGAGCCTGGCGACGTGACGAGCACGCTCGGGTTCTCGCACCCGCCAATCACCTCCGTATACACTTCTGCACGGTACAACAATGTAGCTAAAACAAACTCCCGCTTAGCAGCGGTCCCTCAACACTCTGGTTGGTGCGATGATTCCTCGTAACGCCACTAATTCATTATTTGAAATTCGATGCTTTCGGATGCCCATGTTGGAAACAACATTTTGACACCACTTGTCGTCAGTACGATACAGTTCTTGAACTGCAATTAAAAAATCCTTAGCATGATAGCGCTTGGAAGCTTTTTTTTTTGCGCCACTTATTTTTATTCTGTTTTATATATGTAGCATCCACAATCGCATAATTACGACATCATAGCGGCTTGATTGAAACTGCCAAGTTTGTGGCTATCACTATTTTTTCTAAGATGCACAATTATTCTAAAGATTTTTCGAACTTAGTACATTCACTCCTCGCACCACGTTATGTCGCTGAGCAAAAACATCAAATAAAGAGGACCCTGATTTATTATTTTTAACTTTAAAAAAAACGCGAAATGACTAGCTCACTCTTTAAAATTTTCAAAACGATGTGGCCTTAAAAATTGAAATTTGGGTATGTTCCTCTTAGCTGCATCCTAAGGACAAACTTTAACTGGATGATAATAAGGCGGTTAAATATCGCTGCAAAGCTGCGGGATGGGTGGCGGTTGGAGGTACAAACCTTTGTGTGTTCTCCAGGGCTGGGCGTGCGGGCGCGCGGCGGGCAGAGGCCGCGATACAAGCAGCTCGACGTGCGAGTCGTGCTTGCTGTCTGCGACCACCGCGGCGACCTCCTCCGCGCTGCGGTTCTGCAGCGGCACGCCGTTCCATTGCAGCACGTCGTCGCCTGCACACACACACACACACACACCGGTCACCTCGTATCGCAGTCGGCTCGTGTTTCACCCGTTGTCAAATGGTAAATAGCGGATTTCGTCCATTAAGGAAATAATTAACCAATAGAGTAGGGGCTGTCCAATTTTGCGACTCTCTAATATATAAAATTCTCGTGTCACAGTGTTTGTGACCAAACTCCTCCGAAACGGCTTGACCGATTTTTATGATTTTTTTTTTGGTATATTCGGTAGGTCTGAGAATAATAGAACGTAAACTATTTTTCAACACACTTGCTCGTAAACAGTGTCGAAACATGCAGGCTACCTTGGTTGCAACCCCCCAAATTAAACCCTCGACCTTAGTGTGCTTGTCATGAAGCCCGTTTCGGTAAATGAATCATTGCCCGTACTAATTTTCTTGTCATGAAGCCAAAGGTCAGTAAATGAGTGTGATACTGCATGGCGTGCCGGAGAACGGCGCGCGCACGTCGGGCAAAAAATATCGTCTGGTGAAAAAATTAGAGCGGTCTCTAAAGTGGAAGTAAATAATAAAAAAATATGGAATCTTCAGTCAGCATTTTTTTTTATGAAATAATGAAAATTTTATTCATGTCAAATAATCATCTGTAGTGAATGTACAATATTTGTGATGCACGCTAAGATAGGTAAAAAAAAAGATATTGAAGAAAAATATATTTTCTTTTTTTCTTTAATACATAAAACTATTAAGGGTTGAAATTTTGCCAATTTATTACTAATGTAGAGCCACACTATCCATAAAAATTATGAGCCCAAACTCGATGGGGGCAGAATCACTTAGCTTACAATGGTACGGCCTTTAAAAAAAAAAATATAACAAAAAATTTAACCGACTACAAAAAACCATGAAAATAACTTTCTACCAGTCTGATGTCGGTGCCTCAGCACGAGCCAGCAGGAGTGGCCCTATAGTCGTCTACCTTACATACATACTATTTATTGGGCTTTAATCACTCCTCTAGTTTTTTGTAGTCGGTTCAACTTTTTGCTATAAATTTTTTTTGAAGAAAAAAGGCCGTGCCATGATAAGCTAAGTGATTCTGCCCCCATTTTATTTCACGCTTTTTAATGTTAATATTCTATGATACAATAGTTTAATGTCAACTGCTCGTCACCTTTTACGAAATATTACTTTTTCCTACGCAAAGACGTTCATTATTGAGGAGTCCAGGTGCTTCACCACCCGTTCCATTTCACCATATACATTACGACGAGCATAAATTGCTCATAGCAACTGTGTTAAAGCACGGTAGTACTATTAATTATTTTGTGGTTGAAGTAATTAAATTTCAACCCGTGAAGTACTTGTTATTGAGTAGTAGCTACGTTGTCAAATGTGGTCTTCATCATCAGTTCCACTTCTCCAAGTGATGATTTTCAAGAGAAAATGCACGAGTTACCTACTACTAAATATATCCAAATTGGGTTAGGTGTCCCTATTAGAAGAGTTCCCTCGATTTCCTTATAGGATCCAATCATCAGATCCTGATTTGGCGCTTTTGGGACCTAAGTAATTGAAAGCATTTCAATAGAACGAAAAAAAAAACAAATCGGTTCATAAACGATGGAGCTCTGAGGTAACAAAAAAAATACAACCGAATTGATGGCCTCCTTCTTTTTTTGAAGTCGGTTAAAAATTAGTGAACTAGCCTGGTGCAGCAATCACCGCAGTGATATGACAAATTTTATTAAGCTAATTATTTGACTATTCCACTGCAGGTAAACATTGGTTACCTACGTACATTTGGTATGATGCCATCGAACTTTGATAATGTACATTCGCATACATACGTAATAAGGTAGAGCAGTGCACTTAATTAGATTACTGAGTTATACTTTTGTGTTCCTATTATTGAATTGAATACCTGTCCTGAGCTGGCCCTCCAAGTCAGCGATAGAGCCTTTCTTGACTTTCTCGACGACGGCGCCGCGCGAGCCGTCGGGCAGCAGTTTGCCGCCCGCGACCTTGAGCCCCAGGATGGCCGCGGAGGAGTGCATGCTGCCCTCCACCACGCTCTTTCGCAGCACCATATGCCCCACCATGCGCGACCCGTCCGCCGACACCTGCCAGCTCAGCGGGAACTGCCGATGCCGCAATGCAGTCAACACGTTATTTAACCAATCTAGTACAGCTTTTTATTAACTATCTTCCACAGAAGTTTAAAAAGCACTAAGTTTCCTTTCTACTTTACTTAAGGGCGAATTATATTATTTCTTTTAATACTGTAAAATAAATGCGTCATGTTATTTGACTTGATGCTTTTACTTCTTTTTTCTTTAAGACTTGTCTTAGACACTGAGCTAGTAACCTTAATGATAAAGTCAAGAAAGTTGCAACGCAATGAGTGTGCAGCGTAACACGTAGGTGCACATTAAAGTTCCGTGCATGCGCGGCAATGCAACCGTGCAACAGCCAAACACAAACGAAAAACATCCATTCACACAAACCTTGCTCGCAAATAGGTACTAATCGCCCCTAGCCTAATAACAATAATCTAATAAATATCACATTTATAACATAAAGTTACATCAAACGAAAATATACACAACATAAAGACTAAGTATTACTTAACGCTCTGCTCTACGCAAGAGTAAAAGAACTGCGCGAAGAAGGCAAAATTTTACAACCACGCTAGACGTTATTTAACTAAATTGTACCTTACAGGTAAATCATAAATAAAACATCGCAATGTTGCAAACTCTTCACCGACTCATAGTTAAACCGCATAGCGGCCTTATTTTAGGAAATATAATGTTAAGCGTCTAATCAGAATATCAATCAGGTACAATGTAAAAGTTGAGATTCACAAAGTACCTTAGGGCAGTCGCCCCTGTTCGAGTCCTCGCTGGAGGTGAAGGTGCTAGAGGTATCGATGCCAGAGTCTTTAGTGGCGGAGTCCTGGCTGGTCTGGCGCTCAGATTCCCAGCGCAGCGACGCCCAGTCATGGGGTGCGCCCGACGCGTCGCGACCGCCTCTCGGGAATGTAGCAGCGCCTTCGTGTCCGTCGAAACGGACAGTTTTTTTTCTCCTCTCGGTAAAGCGTCGATTATCGGAGGAGTCTTCCCAGAAATAGGCACTCTTATAGACTGCTCTGTCGGGGCGCGAGCCCTCGTCCAGCGCGAGCGGGCGCAGGTAGGCGCCCTCACCGTCGTCGCGCGCGCGCCAGCGGCACTCCGTGGCCGAGTCGAAGCTGCGTCCGCCGGCCGGCGCGGCGCCCACCGCCTCGAACATACCGCGCGGCTCCGCCTCGTACGGTCCCGCCAAGTGATTACTCAAATTGTAATAATTGTTGGCTACCACGCTGGCGCTGCGCAGGTGCGGCCGTCGGAGGGTCGCGCACGCCTCTAGTTGTCCTAAGGATGACATCGTATAAATAGCAAAGGTACAATTAAGTTACTAACTTGCGTACGCTTAACGAGTTGTACTTCGCGCCCGTACGCGCCCGGAACCGTCATCGCTGCGACCGAACTGCTTTTATCGCAATTCACGACCTGACTAAGCACATAAACCCTTCAGATTTCAAACTCTCTTTAGAACTCTCGTAGTCCTCGGCCTTAAAGAAATCAATTGAAAGCGGTGATCACGCACAAGCGGAAAGAATGTGTATTTATTAGGTCATACAATAAAACAACAATCAAAAAATAAAACACACGTTCACACAATCTAACGCAGGTACTGTCGTAAAAATATTAACACTTCTTTTCGCTCAAGCATGCGATTTTATTTGAACCATAAATTTTGAGCCCGAAAAACAATTAGGTACTTGGAATAATATTTAGGTACTCAGTACTCACCCACCGGTGGTGAGGAATGGAAAGACCATAATGACGAATAATTAACTTAGCATAATACTTATATGTCCGAGATTTGAGTATACGTACAGCTTAAGGAATATGAACCGAGGTAAAAGATTACACACACCGTTACCTACACAATTTACTGATTGCAGAAAAGTAGTGAATAAATATGGGTATAAATAAAATAAGGGGGCGTAGCGAAGGGTGCATAATATTGTATTGTAAGAAAGTCTTTTATGTGTTTGCCAAATAAATACTGAATAAGTACCGAATATGTTTTGGTCTCATTGCCGATGGTACAGTCCAGTTCTTAAACTTCTGAGCAAACAATTTATCAAAAATATGTGACGACGACTCTATTGTTAACGGGGCGTAGAAGCGTGTTCAGATATTTTTGATCAAATTTTTGCTCACAAGTTTCCGAATTCGACTGTAGTACCTAACTTATACATACAATTTAATTATTTTCTACAATTAGTTAGACAGAGATTGTTACTCTCTATACTTTTTTATTTCTTCTGAAATTAAATAAATACAAAAGACAGATACAATATAACTTGTTTACACATTTTTATTCAAGGTTTTTTGCATTAGAATGTACGATCACACCGAACTTAAACACATCGAGATATTGTTGGAGAATCAAAACGGAAGATTAAGTAATGGAGTAGAAATAATATATAGAACAGGAGAAAAGGTATTAAAACAGTACAAAGTATTTGAATCCTCTTATTTTGTTAAAAGAAGAACGAACATTTTTGTAATTTGACATCGATACCTACTACCTTTTTTGTTGCTACTTATAATTATTGTTATCATTGCAATTGGTACAAATAATTATTATCCCGCTGTCAATAGGTACATAGGTACTATGTGCATGACATCCATTGCCAACTCAAAATCCTTTAACTTTACTTTTACTTTTACTCACACACATCAAGTTTTCAAAAAGATGAAGCACTAAAAATAATAGGTGCGAGCTTGTTTGAGTTAAGATCTCTTT
The DNA here is from genome assembly GCF_025370935.1 of Choristoneura fumiferana. Lineage (NCBI taxonomy): Eukaryota > Metazoa > Arthropoda > Insecta > Lepidoptera > Tortricidae > Choristoneura > Choristoneura fumiferana. The sequence continues at coordinate 12,442,127 of NC_133472.1, forward strand.
GATTACAGCGTATTATATTATTAGCCCGTGCAGCTTCTGCAATCTACAGCATGTTGCAATTTTTAGTGCCTCGTTAAAACCAGAGCATTTTAAGAATTCGTATTTTTGGTTCAAATAAAACAACAGAAGAATGAAAAACATTTGTATCCATGTTTATGCTTGTGAATTATAGGAAAAAAGCGTATATAAATATAATCGATAAAAAATAATAGGATCACTTTTTTATAATTCTTCCTGTCATAAGCATGGATATAAAAACGAAGTGACAGACTGTCTCGAATTAAGAAGGATAGGGTTTACAAAGTTAAACAGCCATCACAGTTGGTTGGTCAGAGGAGAAAGTAATTAAGAATTTGCGCTCAAGAACAATACGAATACTGAGACATCTAAGATCCAGCAATATAGTACAAGTACAACGCATATTTTCCCAAAAACGCCCTCTCACCGATAGAAACTTTTTCATTTTCTCGTTTAACATCACCCGTCGCTGACTGGCGGAGCTCTCCGAGCCGCTCCTATCTCTATTACCTGCGAACAGTGGGATGGCGTTGTGAGCGCCAGCGCTACGACAGGCGCCGGCGCCCGCGCCGGCCGGACACGGCGGCGGTGCCTGGCTTCCGCCGGCCCGGCGCCGGGCGCGTACAGGGCGCGTAGGTACTCACACCCAACCAGGGCACGCATTTACACACTCAAATATCGCTTATGGTTCAAACACACAATACATGCACACGACATTGTGCAAACTTTCATATATTAATTTTGTAATTAACCTGGGACTTCAAAGAACTCTGAAAAAAACCTAGGGTACCTACTGAATACAATTGGAACATTAAACTCGAGATGGCTGATACCGACATGAAACAATGGTATAATAGTATGAATTACAAGGACAGTCGCGATGAAAACGATGGATACACGTGTACGTAGATAAGTTTAGGTGCTCTACACTAGCCGTTCTGTAAAAACTTATCAAATTATAATTAGACTTAAATATAATTACCTGAGGCTACCACTGCTATTACTTAAATACCTTAAAATTTGAGTACCTCGCACGGAACACCTTAACTTTATCGTTGCGAAATGAAATGACGATTTGTTGTGCTTCGGCTGATATAAGTGTACCGAATGATAATTAATAATAAACAGCGGTCGGTACGAATTAGTAACATGTAGTGTCGTGTTTTGTAGATGTGGGGGGGGGGGTGATATATAAATAAAATTAGCTCTGGTGATAGGGGTCTGTGGTGAGGCGGCAGGACCGGGTGGTGAGACGAAGGGGGCGGGACAGCGTGCGTGAGTACTCACCACGGTCGCGGTACTCGTCGTTCTCGTCGGAGACACAGTCGGGAGCCTCATCGTCGGAGGAGGAGGAGCGCGGCGGCAGCGGGTGCGGGCCCAGCGGGTGCGCGGGCGGCTGCGGGTGCAGGTGCGCGGGCGCGGGCGGCGGCGGCTCCTCCACGCCGTAGGCCGCCTTCTGCCGCGGGTGCACCAGGTGCGGGTGCGTGCGCGCCAGCCCCTCCAGCTCCCCGTAGCAGCGCGGCTCCTGCTGACTGTATTGCCGTCGCAGAGCGCTACCCGATCTTTGCAAAGGCTGATTCTCCTTCTCGGCTGCGCTGTGGGCCCGTTCTAGTTTAGGTCTCTTGTCGATAGTCAAGTCAGCGGGAGACACTAGCCCGTGCAAGTCGGATTCCATCCGCCACAACATAGCTTCTTGGCCGGCACTTTTGTGTATCCATTGCCCGGTTTTGGATAACAGTTCTTGCTTTTTGCGACATAATATACATACCCATATCACCTGTCGAGACGAGAGGTATTTGTCAGAAGTTTCTTCAGTAAGAATTATTTGACACATGTTTTTGAGTAGGCAGGCACACTTATGTAATGTTCATGTAAGTATGTACCTTGTTAGAGCGAAGAGTGACTTTGCCGCCACACCGGGCGCAGCACCTAACGCGACAGTAATGGCAGGAGTGGCCGACGCCATCTGCGAACTTAGTTTTGAGGCAGATGTGGCACGTCGCTGCAAGTTCCACTCCTGCCGCGCGTTGCATTTCATTCCTTGTGCGGATCGTCTGCTCTAGCACCGCTACTTCATCTTGTTTACGTCTGTTATGAGGAAATTATAATCAATGTCTACCAATATCATGAAAATCCACGAAAATTAAATTGGGCCATGGCTCAATTTGAAAAATTACTGACATCTTCAAATTGTTAACATAAACTTTAGGTCAACTGTCGTTAATTTCTTCAAGACACTATACCTTCCTCCGCCTAACTTTGCCTAAAAGTTCATTGCCACGACTATTTAGTACATACCACAAAAACTATAAAGGTATAATTCCAATAATTGAATAGGCACTATACCGGTAAGCGATTCGAACACAATCCGGGAGTAACGTAAGACGTCGTATAAAAAACGTATCCCAAAAATGCGTCAAAACTGAGTATTAAGTACTTAATGAACTTTTAGGCAGATTTATATGGCGCGTGGTAAGTATAGTGGCCTAACTCACTGTTTAAGCCATAATAAAGCAAAACAGTGTAAAAACGTTATTGTTTCAGTTATGAGTCTTTTTTAAAGCCCTTAGGTAAGTGCAACGATAGTCGGAATTTGTATGGCAAAATTTCAATTCTCTTCTAAAATATCGCATCTTCGGTACATAGGTAGAAACATTATAGTCATACTTGTTACGACCATTTTTTGGCTGGATGCTGAACTTCGTGATGAAAGCAAGCCGCTTTGCACAGTGATAGTACAGGCTAAACTGAGTGATCAAATTTGACCCGCAGCAGCGGAAGTTTCACCCCTTAGGAACAGAGATGGCGCCGTTTCGTTAAAAAATATTTCAAAAAATTCTACAAGCTAAAGTAATTAACCGATTTCAATGTTTAATATCTCAAATGAGAGCCTATTATATACGTTACTTATAAAAAAATACAAAAAAATATTTACTAAAAACTTTTGCCAAAAAACGCCATATTCTTTATTTTTTTCTTACCTGATTGGTAGTTTTTACTTGATTGCTTAAAAAAACTGTATGCAACATGAATGGTTTAATGCATATACATATTATTAAGTACATAAAGAGTATTAAAAAAAAACCGACACCGATACCTTTCATATTTCACGAAATATGAAAGTTTAAATGTGAGCATAAATTTCTTTAAAAAATATTTCAAAAAATTCTACAAGCTAAAGTTATAAACCGATTTCAATGTTAATTTCCCAAATTAAAGCTCATAACATTCATTATTAAGACAAAAATAGAAAAAAAATATTCACTGAAACTTTTGACAAAAAACGCCATCTTCATTTTTTTTTCTTACCTGATTGGTAGTTTTTACTTGATTGCTTAAAAAAACTGTATGCAACATAAATGGTTTAATGCATATACATATTACTGAGTACATAACAAGTATTTAAAAAAATCGTTAGCGATACCTATCATATTTCACGAAATATGAAAGTTTAAATCTAAGCACAAATTTCTTTAAAAAATATTTCAATAAATTCTACAAGCTAAACTAATAAACCGATTTCAATGTGAATTGAACCCAAATGAAAGCTCATTAAATTCATTATGTACAAAAAAATATTTACTGAAAACTTTTGGCAAAAACGCCATCTTAAGTTTTTTTTTCTTACCTGATTGGTAGTTTTTACTTGATTGCTTAAAAACATTGTATGTTGTATGCAACATGAATGGTTTAATGCATACCTATATATATTTCTGAGTAAATAACAAGTATTATAAAAAAAAACCGACACCGATACCTTTCATACTTCACGAAATATTTAAGTTTAATTGTGCACGCTTTTCTTACAAATAAATTTCAACGAAATCTTCAAGTGAAACTAGTACTCTGATTTTAATGTTTAATGTTAAATGAAAAGAAGAAAGAAATTACCTAATTTATGAAAAAAAAAGTTTTTTCCTGGTGTTACGAAAAAATATAATTACTTTAAAATTATTAATTATTAAGACAAAAAATAAAAAACTATACCGTTTCCGGCATAGTTGGTTCTGAGATGTAATATATATTACTTAGTAGTTGGCGAATTTATTTTAAAATTAGCTTTTTTAGTGATTTTGATTCAGTGATTTGTTTGCAAAATATTCAACCTTATAGTGCAAATTTTCATTAATATCGACCGTCCCCCCCTCTAAAATCTAAACCGGTGGGTGAAAAAATTTGAAAAAAATCAGGATGGTAGTAAGTTTGTATATCAAACTTACATGGAAAACTATAACGGTTAAGTTTTCTTGGGAATGATTAGCAGTTTAAAGAGTAAATAGCAGCCTAAGGTTATAAAATATACCTAAACTTGGAATATTCCGTACAAAATACGAAATCCTTAGAAAAAAAAAAATCTTAATTTTTTCGTAATGGCCACGGAACCCTATTTCGGGCGCGTCCGATACGCTCTTGGCCGGCTTTTAAAGTAAAATAACACAGAACAGACAGAGAGAGATAAGACAGAACATTGAAGTAAAGAAAAGAACACGTTTTAACTAACTCATTTCTCATATTTTAAATTTCTTAGGGTTCCGTAGTCAACTAAGAACCCTTATAGTTTCGCCATGTCTGTCCGTCTGTCTGTCTGTCCGTGGGTAATCTCAGAGACCGTTAGTACTAGAAAGCTGTAATTTGACATGAATATACATATCAGTCACGCCGAAGTGGCACAATAAAAAAAAGTAAAAAAAATAGACGTAAGTGGGGGTGATTTTTTTTTCTCGACTAGCCCTATGTTGTGGGGTATTGTTGGATAAGTAATTTAAAACCATTGGGGGGTTGCTATAACGATCTTTCGATGCAGTGATCTGTTTGCAAAATATTCAACTTTAAAGTGCAAATTTTTGTTGAAATCGAGCGTCTCCCCCCCTCTAAAATCTATACTGTTGGGTGGAAAAATATGAAAAATTCAGAATGGTAGTAAATATATCAAACTTACTAGGAAAATTATAGCGGCTAAGATTGATTAAGAATTATTAGTAGTTTAAGCTTAAATAGCAGCCTAAGGCATTAAATATACCTAAACTTGGAAGATTCAGTACACAATACGTAATCCTTAGAAAAACATTATTTGATTTTTTCGCAATGGCTACGGAACCCTATCCACACGCTCTTGGCCGGTTTTTATTGATAATTCTACCCCTAAAAAGTTTAAAAGGGGGATGAAAATATACATGAGAAAAAATGTTGTTTTTGAAACTATGATTCAGACTTTTGAATAAATGGCTTTTGAACAGAATAAAAAGAATATGTAACTCACCATTTTTACAAAAATCCACCACTAATGGATAAAAGGCAGCTGGAAATTTGTGTAGCAAAAATATGAAACTAAGAAAAAACTTTATTGAAATAAAATAAAAGACATCCATACTAATATTATAAATGCGAAAGTACCTAATTGTGTCTGGCTGTCTGTTACGCTTTCACGCCTAAACCGCTCACCGATTTTAATGAAATTCCGCACAGATAGATATAAACTAGGCTAACATAGGCTATCTTTAAATATACCCTATCTTTAAAGATCTTTAAAGATAGCCTATGTTCTTTCCCAAGGTCTAGATTAGATCTAGGTCTAGTCTAGATTAATCGCGAAAAATGGTTTGAAAGGGTTGAAATAGGGCATGAAAGTTTATATGGTGGAAATTCGTCATTGTCGAAGATAAAACCATGAAACTTGGCATTTGGGCATATACATAAGAAACAAGTAGATACCTATATTTGTTTGAGGTTTTGTTAAAAATTCTACCTGTGAGGGGATGAAATAAGGGGTGAAAAATTATATGGAAGATCGTCATTATCGAAGATAAATCGATGGTTCTTTATGAAACTTGGCATTTCGGCACTTAATAAGAAATAAATAGATATTTGTTGGAGAGTTTTTGAAAATTTACCTGTGAGGGAATGAAATAGGGGATGAAAGATTATGTAATGCTGTCAGAATCAGCAGAGATAAATCGATGAATCCTATGAAACTCGGCATTTAGGCACTTAATAAGAAATAAATAGATATTTGTTTGAGCGGTTTTCTTTTAATTCTACTTATGACAGGATGCAATAGGAGATGAAAGTCTATATGGAAGGTCGTCATTATCGAAGATAAATCGATGAATCTTTGTATTTAGTTATTTGATAGGTACTAAGAAAAACCGGTCAAATGAGAGTCGTTTTTTATGATTATCCAGTGTTAGCAGAGCCCCTCTCATAATTAAAATATACGCAATGTGGGGTCATTTTAGATGGCTTATTGACAAGGACAGTCAGCCATGAAAAATAATGATGTTCAGATTTTTCTTATTGATCGTGCTATAAGCTACCTTCATACAAAATTGCAAGTTTCTAGAACAGCCAGAAGTACCTACCCTAAAAATTTTTTCGGTTAAGGCTATTGTAGCTTTTGATTACTTTGACTTAGATTAGAAGTTTGATTTTTTCACAGCTTCCGGGACTGTAGAACTGAGTTTAAGATTTTAATTTCAACTCGATACCTTCTAAGCAAATTACTATATTAAGAAGATTATACACAACACAAGATACAATAATATGATAGGAAACAAAATTAATAAAAACAACAAATATACCTAACTATAAAAAGAAAACACCATCTAGGAGGCCCTCCTGCGGCATAGACCCCAACACACTGGTGGCATTACCTCTCTGTAGGTAGGTACAGTTAGAGAAATTCGCTGGGAGAGGTAAGCGCCAGCTCTGGGGTCTCCTGAGGTCTCTATCAGCCGGGACGACATGGCTCCCATGAAGGCCTTCATGTCAGCCGACCAGGGACCCATTGTCTCCACTGCGAGCGCCGCAAACTCATAGTCCTTTAAAAGAGAAGAGTATTTGCGGCGCTTGAGAACTTGGGCCTGGTCAGCTGCAGCCCCGGCTTGTGAGTGGGTTTGCCTGAATGTGGGACTGCGCGAAAGTGTCGACACACGTTGCGTCCCACACCAGAGCCCTATCCAGCTTCCATGGCACCAGAGTAGCCCCGTCGGGGCGCTTACCATCGTCTCCGGCCATGCCAACGGGTTCAAGGATTGCGGGCACAGAGACGGTGGCAAGCGAGCGGCGGACCAGGTCATTAATGGTGCCATGGCGGAATAAGCGACCAGCGCTTTTGGGGCATGATATATTCTGTGGCTCCAGTGAAAAGGGGTACATGTCGAAAAACCCAAGTTTACAGGAGACGCAAAAAACAGTTGCGCCCGAGATGATTCAAACTTACGTTCATTACACTTGTATATTTACATATACTAATAAATGTGGTATGTTAAAGGACTAAATTAATTGCGCTCTTTCTTATGGGAATGTTATTTTTGCTCTTGATCTATTAGTTTATAAATTAACTACTTGTATCCAAAATAGAAGTATAAAAATAAGTGTAAAAAGGTTCAAGTGGTTATATATATCGCTATTCACCAAGTTTTCGTAATTTTATACGAAGTGAAAAAGGGTACGCATCCGGAATGTTTTTTGTAGTACATGTTTAATATTATCCACAGAAGACTAGCTTACGAACGAATGGTGTAGAAAATGATTGCATTTTTCAATTTATGCAGTTCTTTGGACTTAATTACAGACATAACAGACATGTAGCCTTTTGCACGGTTTTTTTTAATGTGTTTTTAGTTATAAGTAGACTTAATTAATAATGAAAAATTCAAAATGCTACTTGTATCCAAGTTGAGTGAATAAAACACATATGAAAGTATTTAAATATCTGTTCAAAAACGCTATAAATTTTTCAAAAATCTCACATGCAAACATAAACTGTGCCATAAACATAAAATGCAAACAAAAAACATGTTATTTATTAATAAAACTGAAAATCTCTAAGCCAAGCAGCTTGTCTTCTGTCAGTATCAGTAGATGCTTATCGACAGTTTCATCATTGCAGATTAAATCTTTGTAAAGGTTAATCAGCGGTATGAGAAACATTAAGGGGCTCTTCCTATCTTCGACCCACAGCACGCTAGATCTCGCAGGTAGAATACTTAAAGCTCCAGCGGGCATTAACTGCGAGATTGCATGCTTGAACGAGGCCACGAATGCCTGGCTAGCTGGATCGAGTCCAAATCTCTCGTCCAAACCACATAGGCAAAGGGCCTGGGATACAATAGCCTCCGTCACCACCTTATAGGCATTAATAGAACCTTTAACAGGCAGGGACCAGGCCAGACTGTTAGCTGTGTCCAAGCCAGAATCTGGTTACTGGCTCCATGCATACTCCTCGCCCAACACTAGAACTTTTATCGACCCAGACACTACGTATAGCTGCTGGTCTACGGCTGGGAGTTGGGATCTGCGAAAGTAACAACTGTGTTTCTTGTGAGGCTTCAGTGGACCGTCTCGGCCAACATGGCCTCTCCTGTTCCTCGGGCGCCGGCCGACTGTCCCGCCACGCCACTCTCAACGACATTCTCAGAAGGGCGCTCGTTAGTGCCAACGTTCCCTCCGCTCTGTAGCCCCAGATTGTACGGAGCGATGGCAAGCACCCTGACGGAATGTCGTTGATACCCTGGAAGACTGGCCGTGCGCTGGTGTGGGACGCTACCTGTACAGACACCCTGGCTGCGTCCTACCTAACAGCAACTACCAACGTGCGGGGGCGGTGGTAGACGCCCGGGAACGCGTCAAGGTCACAAAATATAGCTGTCTCGGCGCCCAATATCATTTCTTTGCTTTCGGCGTCGAGACTCTAGGTCCTTGGGGTAAGGGTGCGCTGGAGTTACACAGGGAGCTCAGCAATAGGTTAAGGGAGGCAACAGGCAACCCTCGCGCCGGCAGCTTTCTCGCGCAAAGAATCGCAATCGCAGTTCAACGCGGGAATGCTGCCTGCGTGATGGGCATCATGCCAAGAGGCCCACCTCTCTTTTTTTTATTAAAGTTTTAGTTTTAGATATTTAAATTAAATAATAGTTTTAGTCCTATGGATATTTTGTATTTTCTTAATCACTCTTATTAAATGATTGGTGTCAAGGGATATATCTTAATTAATACCCTTAAAAATAATGCAATGTGCAATGTTAGTTTAATACTAAAATTGGTGTAAAAGGATATAACTTAATCGCGTAACCGTCGACTGCGCAGCTCGCAAGCGCGTTCTCCCTGAACAAGTCAGCGCACACTATTGTGGCTCATCCGTGAGCGCCATGGCTCCCCACTCACCCGCTCATTCCCCCGCGCAAAGACTTATATCCTTTTCCATGTAAACTTTTTTTATATTCGATTTGTGAAAACGGGTGCAGCTCGACTTAATCTTATATTTTATTTTATTTTTTTGTGTAAAGAGATTGAACTTAACTTGTATCAATGTAAACTAAATAAATCTGTTCTTGTTTTAGGGGTTCAAGTGTGCTTAGATTTTTTTACACCCGCCATATGAAAAAACAGCACGTACAACTAAATTTAGATCATAAATCACAAGCAAAACTTTAGTTAATAGAAATACAACTTGACAAGTACCCTCTGTTGCTAACTTTTTTAAGGCAGTTCTACCCTTGACCACCAGAAAAGTCCGTTGTTTTAAAAGATATCTTAGATCTGTTTACACCAATCGATGCGTTATTTTTTTATGTGTTTTTTGGTCTATATAACTCAATTTGGCCAAATTCAGACTTGTACCCCTTTTCACTGGAGCCACAGAATTAAGTATATTTATCGGAAACATGTGTAGGTGTATGATTAGTAAAAATGCCGCCCTACCCTCCTAACTTACACTAAAGGACGTAAGGTGCCAAGAGTTCACTATGAAGATTAGTCTTTTTGTGTTAGGGTAGAATAATACCCGTCGTATCGCTAAAGTGTAACTACCCGCAAAATATTTATGTTTTACCAAAAAAGGGAAAAACAAAAAAAAATGTTTAGTATAATATGTAACTTTCAGTAAACTGCAAAAGTTTCTATATTATTGGCAGAATAGGTATCCTATCCTAAAAATTAAATACTACCCAAAATTACTATTCCAGCGGACGAAGTCGCGGGCAAAAGCTAGTAATGTGATAAATGTATGTATTCATAATAGCAATCAAAAAATCAATTAATCTATACTAGGTACATAAAAATCTTAAAATTGCCAAATTGGTCACGTTTATAAAAAGTTGGCCACACTGGCCATCAATAATATTATTATAAACTTATCGTATTTTTACTGTTAATACATCCATAATTACGTAGGAAATACTTTCCGATGAAAAGTTACGTTATATTGTTGTAGACTCGACGTGTCAGACCTTTTATCAAGCCCAAAAACACTGCATCCAGTCATTTTTGTCAGAGTTCTGTTCACTGACAAGAACGGTTCCGAAATGTCACGAGAGGCGAGCGAAACAGTTTTATTTGGTTTTATTAAACGAGTATACCTTTGACAGAGGGGAAATGCGCGTCAAGGCTGCTCCATTCTAGATCAATACTCAAAGTTTTCATAGCACTTGCACGTAAACAGTATCAAAACATACGAGTACAGGTTAACTTGGCCGTATTGCCCCATATAAAACGCTCGACCTTTTTTCTCGTCTGAAACCCAGGGTCGGAAAATGAGTAATTGCGCGTACTAATACTGCTGCGCGTGCTGCTGCTGCGCACGGTGCTGCACACGCACAGTGCACACCCTCCCGCAGCTCGGGCGCGCTGTTGCAGGGGAGGATGCTGGCGCTGCCCGCGAGCAGCCTAAGGTATCGGCAATTTCGGCAAAAATAATAGTTTGTTGCATCAAGCAGAAAGTTATTTATTACTGCACCGAGTGCCGATATGGAGCCCGAGCGTTAGCGAGGGCTTTAAAAGCACGAGGGCAATATAAATTACTTAATGCGAGGTGCATAATCTGCTTTTCTTTCAACTATTACAGGAATAGTAGACGAAAAAAAACTCATGCTAAACAATTAATAGGAAAGAAATGATTCCATTTTTGTAAGTTTACATTCGCACTCTCAAAAAATGACCACGGAAAATTCGCAACGTTCCCATTGATTTGTTTTTTTTTTTTTAATTTCTTACTTTTTTGGCAGAGTTAGGGGCTGTTTCACCATCCATTGATTAGCGTTAACCGACGGTTAAATGTGATGCCGTTTCCGTCTATTCGAACAAAATAAATAGAGACGGCATCACACCTAACCGCCAGTTAACACTAATCAATGGATGGTGAAACAGCCCCTTAGTATCCAGCAGGGCTACTACGAAACTCGAAACTCGAAGTTCGTGTCGTGCGGTCTCTCTGACACTTATACTGTTTAATACAAGAGCGAGAGGACGATCGCTAGTTTTCATTTATTTATTTATTTGGGCTATTTGGTACCTATTTATTCAAATAGATCGATGGAACTCTTTCGAAAAATACAAATTATATGTCTTTGAATGATAAAAACAAAACAGAATAATGCTACATTGCATATAAGCTAGAAAAACAGAAAAAAAGCCTAGAGTCAAAACATCTTAGAAATATTTTGCACTTTTAAGCGCGCTTAAGAGGTAAATTCCGATTTGTCTACAGCCTCTTATTTGCGCTGAGACTTAACTAAAAACTTAAATACGGTATTTGACTATTTTGTATATGTTTTATAAATGAAAACTACACAATGCCTGTTATCGAATAAAAAACAATTTTTAAGCTACCTTTACAAATAACAAAGTTATAAAGGTTTGAAATTCAAGATTAGACAGAGAAAGACATACTGGCATGTGACGTCAGGTATATAGATTTTTCAAAAAATCACTATCAATCCAATTTTCAACCTATTTAAATTTTGCTCTTCGCTAAACACTATCTGTTTATCTATATTTTCAAAATAATATTAAGATATGGCAAAATCAGAAGTTGTCAAATACCGTATTGTATAAAACATGTAAGCATTTTAACACTGTATTCGGCGAAAAATTTTGGACTTAAAATGATAGTTTATCTAATATATGTGCGTAAACTTGCTAGTTTAGAAGATAAAAAAAACCGTGTCTTCAGGCAAAATCGCTATATAGCGCTATCCTATTAAGGGATAAATTATCTAACTAGAAACACAAAGATGCTTTTAGTATAACTAGTTATTATAGGTTTTAAGAGCATGCAAACCTTTAAATGCGTTTTTCTCAAACTACATTTCATGCAGATAAGCGATTCTGGTTGTAAGGGGACGATACGCTCAATAATCTAAAACTTGTATCCAATCTAGAGGCATGTTTTTAAAAATAGTAAACATCTTGACGTTACAAAGTGAATTTACTTTTATACAAACTCACGCTTCGCTCATCATATTTTCTGCCAGTTTTCCATCAAAGGGTGTTTAATATGTTCAATATTTTGCCACAAAGGTACCTATTTGTAAGGGTTTCTGTTGTTTACGCATACTTTTTTTTAATATCATAATTATATTTTGAATAATCTGTTTACGCATAATAGTATTTGTGCCGAAACTGTTTTCGCATAATTATATTACGCAGAATCCTTATACGCATATAACCAATGTAAGCCGAATGGGCTTTACGCATAATTTGCGAATTTCGAATATTGTTTAGGCAGAAAATGACTTACGCATAAATTAGTTACGCAGAAATTTCGCATAATGTAAATTTGCCGTAATGAGTATCCTTGAAATATACAACAGAAACGATGGTTTTCCTCAACGTTCTTCTGTTTTTTATTACCTAAGCTACAAACCTAATCCAATCGACTTCTCTGGAAACTAGTTAAGTACTAGTGGGTGGTAGGTAGTATTTTTATAATGCGGGGACAAGCCCCGCTAATCTGAGGGACATAAGGTAAATAACGAACGAACCTATCCAGGTTAAAAGGGGGTAGATTAAGTCTGTTTTTTATTGCGGGGGGCTTGCCCCCCATCCCCTCTCCTTTTATTACCGTTTCTCTTTTACTGGCGGCTGTTCGTTCCGTTACAAATACAATTCTAAACTAACATAATAACCTATTTTTTCTAGTCATAATTGTTTCACAATTTACCTTTATTATATTAACCATTATTTACACTAATCAAGAAATAGTACTTAATTTATTTTCGGACATAGATTTGGACAGGATTTAGGGCTATCAAAATTTGGCTAAATTACACATATGTGCTAAACTATATTATGTATAATAAAGTTCGGCCATGTTAATATTATGCTAATATAATATTCGGGAAAACAATCAAATAATCAATTCGGATTATAAAGAATTAGGCCGAACTAAATTTTGGCAAGTTTAAGATTCGGCGCAAATAAATTATGCGAAACCTGTTATGCTTTAGGTAGTAAGTTTGGGACATTACAAATTATGCCAAATAGATGTCACCCATTTCTAAGATCTAACTATTTTTTTTGTCTGAAGTTTTAAGAATAAGTTTCGTTCTTGACAGTTTCCTCCAGTTCGAGTGCGACGTCAAGCAAGCGCATACACTCCCGAAGCTTAATAGTTAATCGCGTTTCTGGCTATCACATGACAACCTGCCATACTGTGTACCTAAATTATTCCCTCGCAGTAATCGTGAAAAGCACAATGTTTATAATCTCAAAAGGTCAAAAGTGCAGTAGATGAACTCGTATTATCGAAGGTATTCGTATTTTCGGTTTCGTATTCAAATTAACTCATTCATCTACTTATTGCTTACTTTCGAGCCTCTACAACAAATGTTACTATATATTCAAGACTGTTTCAGTTTCCAATACCTGTAGATTACTTTATGAATAATTCAAATCGGACGTCCGATTTAAAAGATATTACGAATTTAAAAATATTAATCTGACCAACCGATGAAAAAATGGATGTGATAGGTACAAACAATTTACTCTACGTCGACGCGCCGCGGCTTCGAGCGGGTCGGGTGTAGTTTTTGGGAAATGGAGCTGAAAAATGTGTGTGAAGTGACCTAGCTTAGAGACCTTTTTAGGTTTACTGTCCACTGTCCGTCTGTCTGTCACCAGACTGGATCTCATGAACCGTGATTATCGTATCGCTATAACAATAAATAAGAAAAACAGAATAAAATAAATGTTTAAGTCCGGCTCCCTATAACAAACGTGTTTTTTTGCCGTTTTTTGCTAATTGCTAATGTTGTATAGATAACGGTACGGAACCCTTCGTGCGCGAAACCGACTCGCATTTGGCCAGAACAAACGGGCTACCGGCACGGAGACCTTTTTACCCGACCGTCCAAAGAGGGTTATTTTGAATATTGTACCTACCCGTGCGGTGCGGAGCCGGGGCGGGGAGGTAGTTTTTCGTAAATGAATGGGAGCATTATGTAAAATGACCAATATGAGATGGCAAATTGATAATAACTATTCAACTACCTAATTAAAATTCTTTTATAAAAAAAACAAGAGAAGCGGCTTTCGTGCAACGAGATTGCATACTTTATTAACAGCGGGAAATTTTATATTTTGGAAATATTTAATCGTCATGTAATTTAGTAGGTAGGTAGGTATTTTTAATACCATAAATTTAATTTAAGATTGTAATCAACACATTCCTATCTCTCACTTTTTTCATGTTGAAGTGAAAATGACAGATCAAAGTGAAGTTCAAATATTTGGAATTCAGTGAGTGGACCCAACGCTGTCCTCAGCATTTAAAAAAATATATATTAAAAAGTTACTTCGTCTCCGAACCGAAAATCCGATTTTGCTCACTGATTTCTCATAGCAAAACCTGCCTGTTTGAGGTGCTGAGGTGAAAAAATATATATGCTTTATTACTATTATTTATATTTTTTACATAAAAATCCTTCGTTTTAAAGATGTATAAAGATGGCTATACAAGTAAATATCTATAAATTCTCTAAAGTAAGATCTAAGTTTTTTCATTCTGGTTCATTCTTGTTTTCGTCGCAGTTGAACCTAACTCGCTCCTCCTCGCTGCGCTCGTCGTCGCACCTAACTTTCCGATTGAATGAATCAGACTTCAGTTGGCCAAAAATCGGTTGTAATCAAATTGCCTTACGATCTTGTAGTAATATTAATAATGACCGGACAATGTGATTAATGATGATGTTTAGATAATAATTATCACTTGGTCCATAACATATACAAATTAGGTCTTTTTTCGGAATTAAACACGACTTGGTGACTGATCATTGCGGGCAAAAAAATAAAATTAACTAAGATCACAAGATCAAATTGATTCGCGCGAACTTGACGTATTAGCTTAGGTCAGTATGGAACGGGTAATTCTTGATAATTATTGTTTTTGTGAAATTAAATTTTGAATCGCCAAAGCATCCGTATCTTTTAAAGGTTCCGTAGTCAACTAGGAACCCTTATAGTTTCGCCATGTCTGTCCGTCTGTCTGTCTGTCTGTCTGTCCGCGGCTAAGTTTAGAGACCGCTATACCTAGCGCCATCCACTAAGACGCGTGATTTTGTCAAAATTAGACATTAATGACATTGTAATCGGCACATCACACGTCATTGTCAATGACTCTACCTTGTCACGATGCATACAGGCGATCGCTGACATCTTAGTTAGCTCAGTGTAAGCTAGATGGCGCTTTCCTCAATTAGGGATCTCTGAGCAGAATGACGGACGAACTCTAGAGGTCGCCACCGTAGTTTTCCCTTGACTCATTTATTTACGTAATAATATGTATTTAATATTTATTTATTATTTACTTATTTATTTTATAAAAGTAGGCATTTTATTACACTCATTTACTACACGACTAAATATATCTATAACCAACTCACCCTTGACCGTTTTTGTCGGCCAAGGGGGGTGTTGTCGATCAGCTGTGACCGGGGAAATTCTAACTGTAATATTCTCGCCCTAAAAAGCTGAAGCACAGCTGTAAAACACAGATTCAACAGCTCACACTATACTAAACAGCTCCATCGAAAGCTCCATACGCCCAAGACTTGGGCAGCTCCGTAAGGCTTCAACCTGCACAGCTCCGTACGGCTACAGCTTTCAAAGCTCCGTTCGGCTACGACTCTCACGGCTAAGGCGGCTCCTTTACGCCCTAACCTGACACTAAGCCCTGACGGCCTTAACTTCCGGAGCTCTGCATATCCTTCCTGGCTCGTCCAAGACCCTGATCATTCCGGCGTGGAACACTGTCCAGGCTGCTCGTCCTGCCGCCCTAAGGCCCCTTTTGACCTCGGCACCGACGACCGCTCAGCTGGACCAGGCCCCCCTGCTGTGGCCAGTAGCCCTCTTCGCTCCGGGTTCTTCTCTCCGACTCCAGCGAAGTGTAGGCCAGGGAGACCGAATAATCAGAACCGACATCTCAATAAAATCGCTTGAACTTACTACCTGAGATTCTCGTAATACTTTTACTTTTAATTTTGTCATACTAGGCCTGTTATTTTTTGTGCTCAATTTTTAATTAAAAAATTGTTAAAACGTCTTATTGTTTTACTCAAAGAGTAACCTACTAGGCCTCCTTTAAGGTCAAACCTCCCCTCAAGAGGTCTGCCCTTGACAACCTATAGAACTAGAAAGCCTTAGATGAATGATTGGTCTCGCGCGCTCGCTCGACTAGATACCGTCGGCGTACTTGTCAAATGCGGCAACAAATAGTAAGCCGAATTCGGCGTACCCGAGCCCGAGGCGAGTCAGTCGCCTTGCAAACTGCGCGTAAGGTGCATATACCGAATTTTTGACAAATTTTGGTCATAAACCGAGGTAAAATGCCAGTTTTCGCAGTGAAACTGTTTAAAAATAATACTATAAGAAATAAGAAGGACACTGGGATCACATACCATAAGTAAATATCGTATAATTTCGAAATTACAAAATAAAATAACATGAACCCTAAACGCCATTCTGTGTTGCCGCGTACACAAGAATCAAATTCCCCGTGGTTGAGATTTTAATAAATTGAATTTTATTGTTATCATCATTGAATGATGATAAATTTTAATAACTTATTTTATTTAATTTTATTATATATACATAACCTAGTTCTATATTATTTCATGTTTATCTTTGTGATAAACTGAAGGTGTATAAATTGTTACCCAACACTATTTAATTAAGGGGGTGAATGCGTCTTAAAATTAAAAATGTTTTTCGTCTTCCCAGTCAAAAAGCCCGATCAGCTGATTTACTTAGGTATTACGGGAAACGAAAAATTTTTTTTCGTATTTCTACCCATTTTCCTGAAATGTTAACTTTTACCTGACTGCCCGAAGGAGGATTATGTTTTTCAAGCGTATGTATGTAAGTATGTATGTATGCATGTACCTATGTATGTATATTTTGTAAACATTTTTTTATTATTTTAGTCTTAATTAACCTGTACATTATATTAGGTTTAACTATAGGTGCAACGTGTTATCTTAAGTACGCAAAACTTCTTAGTTGGTGACTCAGTCCATGAATTTTTAGTAATAATTTGTAAATATTGAATGTCCTTAAATATATATATATATTTTAATTAAAAGTGAGGCCTGATCATTGATATACCTACATCATACCTTCCATTGTTTAAAGAAGAAACCTACGCCTAACCTATAAACAAAAATATTAATACATTCACTCTTAATTACTTCTTAATTTCTAAGTATTTCCGAAGGTACATTTTGTAACCAGTAACTTAATAGACCACAGAATAATTTATTTTCCCAATAATTCGGGTAACAGTGGAGCAGCTGGCAACACAATTCGTCACGCACACTAGCATCCTTGCAAATTGTCTTACACCGTTCTTACGCACACTACAATATTGAGGTGCCGCATTCACGAACGTTTTGTTTTTAGTTAGCGCGGTATCTAGTCGAGCGAGCGCGCGAGACCAATCATTCATCTAAGTTGGCATGAATATCACACGCAATAATCACGCTATCAATAGACACGCTTACAAAGGAGTAAAAAAAATTAAAGAACCTACCTCTACACCTAAAGTTGGGGTGTTTTTTTTTCTCGACTAACCCTATAGTATGGGATATCGTTGAATAGGTCTTTTAAGGGCATTCCTCTCATTTCGTGCAAAACGAAAAAATTTGCGAGAAAACATTTACTCCTTTTATTTGCGCGCTTGTTAGAAGTTTTGCGATAAAAGAACATATGTAATTAATTTCCCAGTTAATTATACTTAAAATTAGCAGAAATGTGTTTTTTTTTAATTTATTTAAAGTATGGTAATGACAAATGAAATGTTTCATTACCATGTGTCGGTAAGTCGGTAATGAAAAATTGCTGTCAGAAACAAATAAAAATCCAAGTCAAATCAAGGTTTATTTTTACTTAAAAAAAACCACTCTAAAACGCAATTAACTAAACAAAACAAAATCATTTAAAGTTAAATCAACCTTAATTTACTCCAATAAACAAACGTTTTATATTGTTTGAAAATAAAAATCATTACCATTTTTTATTATCATTACCATTTTCCTGGTGGTAAATGGTAAATGATGGTAATGAGAGGAATGGTAATAATATTTTATTGGTTTTCATCGATTTACTTCTTTAGTAAAGACAATACGTACTTAGTGTCACCATTGAAAGTATTCAAACCTAATGGTAATCATTTTAGTATTTATTTATAATACAATGACACCTTCAACACTTAAGTAGCACCAAAAAGCGCAAATGGTAATGAAACAAAATGCGTACCAAAGGTGAAATTCCGACAGTTAACTTTATTTTTTCCAAAATCTGCCAGCGTCTGCTCTATTTGCTGTCTACTGGTCAACTAGGAGTCAAATTCCGACACGCGCGGAAGGCGCGAGGCATAACACTTCAAGTGTTCACGAGCTGTTTTTCTTAAATCAAATAGAACTTATGGTAATGTCAATTTTTTTGTACCAAAATTATCTGTGTTCAGTGTACGTAAACAACAAACGCTATATTTTTTTTTACTTTACATTTTTAATCCTTGATATATACTTTAAACATACTAGAAGAACAGCACTCTGTGAAACATCAGGCTATTTTATTATTAAATTTAATTTACTAAAATTCGCTCCTTGCACGGTGATGGTAATGAGATTTAGGCTATAAAAAAATAATATTACTTACTAATTATCATATTAAGTAAAAAGTTTTAGGTGGCAAATATACTTTGATACTCAGCTAAAACGTAAAAAAATATTTGGTTGTTGTAGAGTACGTAGTTTTGTTTTAATTTACATAGATGGCATGCGATTTGCACGAAATGAGAGAATTACCCTTAAAACCATTCGGGATTGTCACGATGATTTTTTGATACAGTGGTGATTGCGAAATCTTCAATCAACTTCAAAGTGCAAATGTTCATTAAAATCGAGCATCTAAAATCTAAACCCTCTCTAAAATCTAAAGTGTTAGATGGAAATTTAAAAAAAAATTATGGATGGTAGTAAGTATATCAAATTTACAAGGCAAATTATAACGGCTAAGATTGCTTGAGAATTATTAGTAGTTTAAGAGCCTAAGATATAAAATATAACTAAACTTAAAAGATTCCTTACACAAGTTACACAATACGAAATCCTTAGAAAAATATTACTTACTTGATTTTTTCGTAATTGGTAGTTATAAGCTTCTACTACTGACCTTGATATGTGGCAAAAATTAATTGTGCCACACAATCAATTTTCACCGAATAAAGGGGTAAGGAAACAGGTTAATGACTTGATTCCAAGCAAAGTGAAAAGAAAACGAAATCACCATGGGATGCGATCTTAGAATTAAAACAGATAAACCGGAAGATTATTAATTACTCGAGGGCAAAATATCTGTTCCGAAATGTTTTCTACATTGCGAGTTTTAGCCCCAGGTCGGAGTAAAGTTGAAGGGTTTTATAATCAAATTATCTTATTACTTTTCTTAACGTGATGCAGGTTGTGCGTCAGCAACGAGCCTGTTTTATACATATTATAGATACTACGTATACGTACAGTGAAGGACGTCCATAAGTACCTACGTTGACTTAGTAAGTAGATAAACTCTTTCATACATCGGGAAATCACAACTTATTGAACACAGAAAACACCTTTATTTTATTTATAGCGAAGTATCGAACGACTTTAACAACCCATTCTACTTTCAACAACGGGTTTTGTTACGGTCCGGGGTCTAGGCGCAGCGACAATCGATTATTGTCTTAAAGTAGAATCAATGCCCAAGCTAAAGGACTGAAAACAGGACACAATAGAAAAAGAAACATTTAACGTCGATCGAGATTAATAAAAGAGGGCGGTGGTGGGATGGTGGATGGTGGTCGGGTCGGGTGTCGGGCGGGTCACTGGGCGCGCACGCCGTGGGCGCACCTCATGATCTCGTGTTCGTGCTGCTCCTCCTGCCGCTGGCGCAGCATGACGCCCTCGATGATGGCGCGCTCCTCAGGCGTGAGGTGCGACAGGTCCGGCATGTCGGCCATCGCGTGCGAGGCGGCGGCAGGCCGCGAGCGCTGCGCGGGCCCGCCGCGATGCGGTGCTGTGCCCGCGGCGCGACGCTTCGAGCGCCACTCCGCCCGGAGGTTTATTTAATAATGCCGGACGGGCCAATGGCGCGCGCCCGCCGACTGACGTCAGCGCGCCTATTGATCGCACCGCTGCGCCCTCCGCCGCCGCCCGCCCCCGCGCTAGCGCCCGACACGCCGCTCCGCTGCGTCTCGCTGCCAGCTCCAGCCCGAGACCTGCGCGCGCACTCCTTGCTCCTCGCACCACCTGAGTGTTGCCATTTACAAACAAATAAATATATAAACCCTCACTCAAAGTTAACGGTAAAAACCAATCGACTACTAGACGTATACCAATAAAACAAAACTTGTAAGTGATAAATTTAATAATGAAGAAATACAAACAATTTGATCGACAAATCAATACAAGTAAGTATAAACCAAACAGTAAAAGTAAATTTGATTCGATAACATGCGGTTAAATATGTAGGTAGGTTACAGAGATCGGAATAAATTTAGGTGTGCAGAGAAGATGTGATCCCATGACAAATTTAACAGGTCATTGAAAAACCATGTAGATTTGGGAAAACTTTATTTAATTGCACCCTATTTCAAATTTTAAATCTCACTCAATGAAAAGAAATTCATGATACGTAGATCTCAATCGCAATCCAAGGGGGGAGGCGTGCATTCACCCGGGAGATGATTAACTTCGTCGTTGTGGAACAGAGTCTTAACCCCATCCCTCCAAGGATACTTCTTGGCACGGAGGCGCATGTACTCGTATTCACGGCACTCTCCTTTGTGCGTGTGATGCTCGGCCGTAAACACATTAAAGAATTGCACAAGAATGAGAGGGAAGCAGACAAAAAGGGTGAGGTACTTATATTTTTTCCAGGTGTTTTCTCCGTGGTGGAAGCGTGGTACGCAAGGGTTGGGAGCAATGTTGGTCGGACGGCAGTCGACCGGAGGCGTGATCCGGCGGCCGCCGCCCGGCACCTGTGGCGGGCAGCCGCACTGCCCCGGCGGCTGCCGTGGTGGGCAACTGTACCACCGGCGCGTCCCCGCCCCAGCTGGCTTCAAGAACGGAATTTTAACTGTTATTTTGCATACTGACCACATTATTCCACATTTATGATTTTTTATTATTTTTAACTAAAATTTATCTGATGTACATGTATGTACACTTGTGAAGGCAAATGTGAAATCCAGTAGTGACTGCTGTCTGCTTCTGTCATAGTCATAAAGCAGAATTTGCACAAAGTAAACTGCCAGCATTATTCAGTCCAAAGTAGTCCAAACCTAGATAGGTACTTGAAATTTGGACTAATGCTAATAATTAGATTATGCGCATTAAGGTCTTAAATTATCTAAGGCATTTCGTAATTCCCACGGAATCCCATTAATATTATAAATGCGAAAGTTTGTAAGTCTGTTTGTTTGTTACTCCGCTGAACCGATTTAGATGAAATTCGGTATGTTAATTTGAGTCCGGGGAAAGGACATAGGATAGTTTTTATCCTGGGAAATTGCATAGTTCCTGCGGAATATCAATAACCGAATTCTACGCAGACGGAGCCGCGGGTAACGGCTAGTTAGGAATAAATGGAATTTCTAAGACTTTTCTTTACTAGGACTTTCTTTGTTTTTTTTTTCATGTAAAACATGATATTACAGCTTTGTTTTTTTGGTAAAACTGTGTAATAAGTACTTAGTGGTGCCATGCTGTATGTACTTTGTGTTTGTGCAAGTCTCGCATCGGAAACAAGGAAAATGGACAAAATACAAGCTTTTACAGGTGTGGTATTTTTCGTGGAATTTTTGTTGATTTTCGATCTGAAAGCGTTCGTTCTGCTAATCATTTACAAATATAAGTTAGGTTACTGTTATATATGTGATAAAAGAGCGCTAAGTACGTTATATTACATGTTATTTATTCGCTTTCATTATTTCTTCTCATAGGTTATAATCACGTTATAATAGTGCGTCAAAATTGATATCGATAAACTGTCGATATTACATAAATATATTGTTTCAGATTTCCGGAAGTGGGTGGTTCTCAAAGATCGCAACTGGATGTCATGGTCTCGCCGGACGACCAGCGCCGACTCCGCCCGAGAACTCTGCATTTATGCCCAGGCGGGACCATTTCGGGCACACCACATAGTTTATGTCATTTTGTATTATACCCCTTTTTAGGGTTCCGTACCCAAAATGGCAAAAACGGAACCCTTATAGTTTCGCCATTTCTCTGTCTGTCTGTCTGTACGCCGCTTTGCTCAGGGACTATCAATGCTAGAGAGCTGTAATTTTGCTCGGATATTTATGTAAACTCTGCCGACAAAATGGTAAATCAAAAAATTAAAAATAAAAATTTTAGATTACCTCCCATAGACGTAAATTGGGGGTGACTTTTAGGGTTCCGGAGCCAAAATGGCAAAAAAGGAACCCTTATAGTTTCGCCATGTCTGTCTGTCTGTCTGTCTGTCCTTCCGTCCGCGGCTTTGCTCAGGGACTATCAATGCTAGAAACCTGTAACTTTGCACGGATATATATGTAAACTATGCCGACAAAATGGTACAATAAAAAATTAAAAAAAAATTTTTTTTTGTTTACCTCCCATAGACGTAAAGTGGGGGTGATATTTTTTCTCATCCAACCCGATAGTGTGGGGTATCGTTGGATAGGTATTTTAAAATCATTAGGGGTTTGCTATGATAATTTTGCGATTCAGTGATTTGTTTGCAAAATATTCAACTTTAAAGTGCAAATTTTCATTAAAATCGAGCGTCCCCCCCCCTCTCTAAAATCTAAACCGGTGGGTGGAAAAAATTGAAAAACTCAGGATGGTAGTAAGTATATCAAACTTACAAAGAAAACTATAACGGTTAAGTTTCCTTGAGAATTATTAGTAGTTTAAGAGTCGATAGCAGCCTAAGGTAACCTTAACCTTAACTTGGAATATTCCGTACAAAATACGAAATTTTTTGAAAATTATTACTTATTTTTTTCGTAATGGCTACGGAACCCTATTTCGGGCGTGTCCGACACGCTCTTGGTCGGTTTTATTTTTTTAGTAAAAGCATTCCGTATACTGCCTACCTCTTAGAGTTGGAATAAATATAATTTGTCAAATTGAATGAATTAACAACTAATTTATTTATGTTTATTTAATAGAAATCCCAATAAAATCATATTTAAGAGCGTTTATACCTGCTGAGCTGGCAACATTGAATTTTTGTTAGTTTATCTCGATTATTCCATAGAAATTGAATGAAAATTCAAAATGTGGTTTGATACAACTGTTCTTAATAAATAAGTTAACTAGCTGGTGCCCGGCCGCGGCTTCGCGCCCGGTGTAGTTTTTTTTTTTAATTTTCTAATTCTTCTTTTATAAGAACCTTCTCCTCACAAAAGCAAACACAACAAAAAAAGAATTAGCAAAATTGATGCCATGACCAAGGGAAATCGGGATTAATTTTTAACCGACTTCAAGAAAGGAGGAGGTTCTATGTTCCAATGTTTGCACATGTTTTTTTTTTACATCGTCTAGTTACAGTTTGAGGTAGTATAAAAAATACACGCGTATATTAAAAGATGTATCTATACTCCAATACTTATGCGTGATAGACTTTTATTTTCTTTATAAACCGTTAATTAGTTCGTTAATAAGGAATTGGTATAAAAGTCTATCACGAATAATTATTGGAGTAGACACATTAACTTATATATTAAGAACAGTTCTATCAGACCACATTTTTAATTTTCGTAAATTTTTTATGGAATAATCGAGAAAACTAACAAAAATGCAACGTTGCCAGCTCAACTGATCATGTTGAGCTGTTGAATGTTGAATGTTGAATTGATTGATTAGTTGCCCAACTTGACACACGGCAGCGTGTCAAGCCAAGTTCAAACAAAGGAACTGGCTAGCCAGCGCCGAGTGTAATATTACACGAACCACTTGGTGCCACTTTTGACCCTTCTATAACTCAAAACCTCTTTAACGTAAACACATAAAACTACGTGTGTTTAATTATATCCATAAGGACATCTAGATGCCCCAATTTCATGAAGCTAGCTCAAACGGTTATAAAGATATGAAGGTCATAAATGAATAGCACTGACTGACTGACATATAGTACCTAAATCTAACCTACTTCCAGATGACCTAGAAGGATAAAATTTGGAATCCAGCTCGGTAATTGTGTGTAAGCGTAGGAAAAAATCTAAAAATAAAAAAAGTTAAAAAATAGGTGGGTCCCCATCCCCAAACAAAAAAAAAATTTTTTATTGTATCGTCGGAACCGTTACAAGCAGATATTTGAAACTATCTCAATATATGTATTATTATATTTGATATGTATAACAGAAATATAAAAATAAAAGTTAAGTCAATAAATAAGTACCTAATGTCCCCATACAACAAACAGCTTTCGGAAGAAGGAGATCACGTCGTCGATACTTGACTAACTTTTATTCACTTTAACGCCATTTTTCCCTCGCGGTCAAGACCATAGATTCATAGGCATAACTTTTATACTTCAGTGTTGCCATTTAAAACACATAAGGCAAGGAACTCACCTAGAGATTCGCTCCTGCCGCGACAGCATATACATATATGAAGAGTTCCCTTCTGTTCCCTGCGATCCACTCATTAGATACCGAGTCCGATTTACCCCCTATCGCACGAAAAAAAATTAAAATCCGAGGTAAATAAAATTAAAATTCTGAGGTAACAACATTTTAAAAATCAACCAAATGATAACCTCTTCCTTTTTTAAAGTTGGTTAAAATGGACTTAAGATACTTAGTTTACTGGTTTGTTTCAGCATATTGTGCTATGCAAATGCTACGCGGCGTAGAACGCTACGAGTGCAGAGCTTGCTACGTCCGTAGCAAGTCCGTAGACTTCGAAACGGGAAAAGTGCAGTCTTTTGTTTGCAGAGTTACTACTTAGATCCATTTATTTTAAAACTTTTTATTAGATTAGGATTAGACTAGATTTATAGTTTCCTGTTCCTACACATCAGTCTAATTCCCTTCGAACTAAGAATCGAAGTTTGTCCTTCGCTATACCCGCAACACAAGTGAACCTATAATAAAAAGGTGTTAAAAATATACTTACCGAAAATTTTCCGGAACGAAATTTTTGTATAAATTTACTTACACCACGTTAGTACGACGTTACCTTGTTTCACAAGTAAATAAGTATATTTCCCTTAACAAAAATGTTGCTAACCAACGGGTTTTCTACTCACCGGACAGGAGATTGATAAACAACCTGTCTCAAAGGATCTTGTCTGATCGAGCGTGGGCATAATTATTGTTTATTCTGATTATGCTGATCAACCTCACATGTTTATAGTCTGTAGTCTCTTCCTCCTTCAGTTTTTAAGACGCCTCACCATTAATCTAGGTAAATTGACACATTATATATACGTATACTGTGAGTGTTTGTAATCAATGTGCGTAATCAGTTTTAATTAATTAAAGTTACTTATAAGTACCTACTCCCTTTCTTTTACAATAATAGTACATCGTGCATTAAGGGGCGTAAGACGGGGATTACTAACGAGAGTTTACTAGAAGCCCATCGCCGGAGACGAACCAAAATGCAAAAAAATAAATAAATTGTGTAAACACTTCACAGCTCGCCAAAAAAAGACGCTACGAAAACAACTGAACAAAAAAATGGCTACCCGCCAATACAGGGGCCACAATTAAATATATATATATAACGAATAATTATTGGAGTAGACACTATTGACTATACAATAAGAAGTGTTCTATCAGACAACATTTATAATTTTCATTCAATTTTTATGGATAATCGAGAAAAACTAACAAAAATGCAACGTTGCCAACTCAGCAGATATAAACCCTCTTAACCTCCTTCCGACCCTTAGTAAATTTTATGACCTTTATCAGTGCCCATTTACGTACAGTCCAGACGCATCAATTTTTGTACCATTTTCACCAGATTGGCATTGAACATCTTAATTCTAACATAATCTATTGAATCAGGTGTTAATTTATTGAATCAGGTGTTACTTTGCGGAGGTCCATATCAATAAACTAAAATAATTTCTTTGTTCACCCGCGACCTTATGATAGCTATAAGTTTATGCAAAATATGCGTGTTCATGCAGTTCCTCCACCTTCACACTGCAAGAACACATACTGATATAATATCGACTCTTTGCTGATTCAAAGAGTCCTTATGCACATCGCTGAACTCTATGTACTTTATATTATTACCACTATGAACTATGTCAAACTGTCAAGCTGTGTCATGTATAATTTCTAATTGAATAAAGCCTAGCTTTATGTAAAAGGTTTATTTCCGTATTATAACAATTTATTCAATTAGTAAAATGGATAGATTCTTACGACCCGAACGTTTTGATGGTGACCCATCATTAAATACCACCGCGCCTGAGTGGGAACACTGGAAGCGGACCTTCGTAAACTTTTTGACCGCTCGTGAAGCTGCGTCCGTCCCCGCTGCAACGGATGCTGGCGCACCTGCTGCTCCTGCTCGTCTTCTTGACGCCGTCAAGCTACAACTGCTAGTGAACTATGTTTCGCCGCGAGTTTTTGCATACATCAGTGATTGCACAACGTATGCCGATGCCATCGCCATCCTGGATGCCTTGTATGTAAAACCAAAGAATATAATATACGCTAGACATGTACTCGCGACGAGGCGCCAGCAGTCAGGAGAATCTATCGACACATATCTTCAGGCACTCAGACAACTATCTAAAGAATGCCAATTCAATTCCGTGGACGCTGAAACGAATAGAAGTGATAGCATACGTGGAGCTTTTATAGCCGGGATCAATTCATCTAACATTCGTCAGAGACTGTTAGAAAATTTGACGCTGACCTTAGAGCAAGCCTACAATCTAGCGCTATCTATGGAAACAGCTGAAGCTAACTCGGTGCTATTTAATAGCCAATCTCCAATTGTCAACTCTATGTCTCATTCTTCAAAAACCAATGAAACTACCACTCCATCTACTTCTAGATCTCTTGAAACAGTAGCTGCAGCACCTAGATCCACGGAAACAAAATCTTATCGACGCAAGTGCTTTTTCTGTGGCGGCCCTCTTCATGCTCGCAAAACCTGCCCGGCAGTTGATGTTGAATGCCATGCTTGTGGTAAGAAGGGTCATTTTTCGACTGTTTGTCGTAGCAAAGGTCAAAACAGCGCCGCCACCTCAAGTACTGATGATGGCTGTAAGCACTGCACCGCTTGCATAACAGCTGCTTCACCTACTTCACTTCAAAAAGCTATGGCTGAAGCTTACATCAAAGGTGTTCGTGCTGACGCTTTAATTGACACGGGAAGCAGCATAAGTTTCATAAACGAAGAATTCGCAAATCTGCTAAAGCTAAGAAAGCTTAACTGTCAACAAACAGTGACGATGGCTTCACTGTCTTTGACATCACAAGTAAATGGCCTCACCCGCCAAACTATTCGCATAGGGAAGTACTCTTACGAAAATATTGAACTCCTAATCGTAAAGGATTTGTGCGCTGACATGATTATCGGTCACGACATATTGAAACTGCACTCGACCCTGGAGTTTGAATTTGGTGGATCGAAGCAAGCGCTCAAAGTTTGCTCTGTAGCTGAAGCAACCGTACCTGCGGTGCCGTTGTTTCCGAACCTTACTCTAGACTGCAAGCCGATCGCCATAAGATCTCGCAAGTACTCATCTGAAGATCAACAGTTTATCACGTCCGAAGTAGAAAAATTGTTACGAGACGGTATAATCGAAGAGAGCCAATCGCCGTGGAGAGCGCAGGTCTTGATTACTAAGAACGCCAATCACAAGAAAAGAATGGTGATTGATTACTCGCAGACTATTAATCGATATACACAGTTAGACGCTTACCCTCTGCCAAATATAGAAGAAACTGTTACTAAGATCTCTAACTACAATATATTCAGTGCTATCGATCTTCAAAGTGCTTATCACCAAGTGCCGATACTTCCTCAGGAGAAAATCTACACTGCATTCGAAGCTGCAGGAAATCTTTACCAATTTACTAGAATTCCTTTCGGCGTCACAAACGGCGTATCTGCGTTCCAAAGAACTATCGACTGGGTGATCCGGAAAGAAGGATTAACAGGGACGTACGCCTACCTCGACGATATTACCGTTTGCGGTAAAACACAAGAAGATCATGATGCAAATCTCGAAAAGTCTCTCAATGCACTCAATAAGTACGGGCTTACAATAAATAAGGAGAAAAGTAAGTTCAGCCTCAAATCGATCAACATACTGGGATACTCTATTGACAACCACATTATCAAGCCTGATAACAATAGATTGCAACCTCTGCTCGACTTACCTCCGCCCAATGATATTGCATCACTCCGCAGAACTTTGGGAATGTTCGCACATTACTCCAAATGGATACCCAATTTTTCTGAGAGAATTCATGCTCTAGCTCACGCCTCGCAGTTTCCTTTAAGCGAAGAAGCGGTAAAAGCTTTTGAAATCTTGAAATCGATAATCGCCAAGTCTTCCGTAAATACTATTGATAACAACGTGGGTTTCACAGTCGAAACAGATGCCTCTGAACATTCGATCGCGGCTACTCTATCTCAAAACTCTAGGCCAGTTGCTTTCTATTCTAGAACATTAAATCACTGCGAACAAAAACACTCTGCCATAGAAAAAGAGGCCTACGCCATCGTTGAGTCTTTAAAAAAATGGCGACATTTCCTGATCGGAAAATCTTTCAATCTTATTACTGATCAAAGGTCTGTCAGTTTCATGTTCAATGCTAAGCTGCCAAGCAAGATAAAGAATGAGAAAATTCAGAGATGGCGACTTGAACTGGCTCCGTTCAAGTACGACATAATTTACAGGCCTGGGCGAGAAAACCACGTCGCTGATGCACTGTCCAGAGTCTCTGCTAGCATGAGTCTACAATCACGAAGTCTTAAACTAAAGGAGTTGCACAATCATCTCTGTCACCCCGGTGTGACAAGAATGCATCATTGGCTCAAAACTAAAAATCTGGTTTATACGATCGAAGAGATAAGGGCCATGACAAGCAATTGCCGAACTTGCGCAGAGATAAAGCCAAACTTTTTCAGAAATCAAGACCCGCTCCCTGAGCTTATAAAGGCCACTTCACCTTTTGAGCGTCTTAGTATAGATTTTAAGGGCCCGGTCCCAACAAATACCAAGAATCGGTTCATACTTACTGTCATCGACGAATATTCACGTTTTCCATTCGCCTTTCCATGTACTGATGTAAGTGCGAGGACTGTAACTATGCATCTGAATTCGCTTTTCATGATATTTGGTATGCCGGCGTATATACACTCCGACCGGGGATCGTCGTTTATGTCCTCAGAAGTTAAAGAATTTCTTCACTCACGAGGTATCGCTACGAGCCGCACTACCGCCTACAACCCCCAAGGGAATGGCCAGGTGGAAAAATTAAATTCAACACTATGGAAAACAGTTCAATTGGCTCTACGGACCCACAATTTGCCGAAGGAAGAGTGGGAGAAAGTCCTTCCATTCGCTCTACATTCCATACGCTCACTGCTGTGTACGGCAATTAATTGTTCACCACACGAGAGGATGTTCCGGCACAGCAGACGCTCTCCTAACGGAACCTCGATGCCTACATGGTTGACTGGAACAGGGCAGGTTCTTCTACGCCGCTGTGACCGAGCCAGCAAATATCAGCCCCTAGTGGAAGAAGTGGATCTGCTAGAAGCAAACGCAGATTATTCATATATTCGGCTCCCTGATGGCCGTGAAACAACCGTGTCAAATAGGCACCTAGCCCCGATTGGAGGTCAGGGAGAAATTATTGCCCAAGAAACAGAACCTGATTCTAATACGCGAGAATCCCCAATAATTACCCAAGATATCAGCCCCGAGCACCAATCTGTGTCTGGAAAAGACAGCTTTACACCTCCTCAAGATGTTGAACAGAAACAGTCTGAAGTGGCTCCACTGCCAGAGCCAGAAACGTTGAGGAGACCTGCCAGGGCTCGGAAACCGCCGCACTATCTCAAGGATTACAGCATGAGCGTGTGCTGTTCTGGTAACTGTGGAGGAATCTTCTCAGAGCCGCGGAGAATGATATAATATCGACTCTTTGCTGATTCAAAGAGTCCTTATGCACATCGCTGAACTCTATGTACTTTATATTATTACCACTATGAACTATGTCAAACTGTCAAGCTGTGTCATGTATAATTTCTAATTGAATAAAGCCTAGCTTTATGTAAAAGGTTTATTTCCGTATTATAACACATACAAATCACACAAACCCATCTATCACTACCACCACACTACACTGAAGCGTTTCGAACTCAACTAGAGCTCATCTTCAGAGCAACACAACCGTACACCATGCTACCAGATGTTAGACTGATCGGACTGACTAACATCTGGTAGCGTGGTGTACCTACGGTTGTGTTGCTCTGAAGATGAGCTCTGGTTGAGTTCGAAACGCGTCAGTGTAGTGTGGTGATGGTGATGGTTTGTGTGTGTTCGTTTAGGGGGTTCTAAAATCTAAACCGGTGGGTGGAAAATTTAAAAAAAAAATCAGGATGGTAGTACTTAAGTTTTTTTTTTATACGACTGGAAGGAAAACGAGCAAGTGGGTCTCCTGATGGTAAGAGATCACCACCGCCCATAAACATCTGCAACACCAGGGGTATTGCAGATACGTTGCCAACCTAGAGGCCTAAGATGGAATACCTCAAGTACCTCCTCGTATATCAAACTTACAACGAAAACTATAACGGTTAAGTTTTCTTGAAAATTGTTAGTAGTTTAAGAGTAAATAAGTATAAAATATACCTAAACATGGAATATTCCGTACAAAATACGAAATCCTTAGAAAAATATTACTTAATTTTTCGTAATGGCTACGGAACCCTGTCCGCCGCGCTCTTGACCGGATTTTCAATCTTCAAATGTAAAGGCGTAATAGAATTTACCTGTAAGTTTGTAAGAGTAACGTAATTCATAACTACTCGTAAGTACTATCACATCCGGGGACTTTATCACGCTAATAAAAAACGAGTAATAATTACCTCAACGTTTCAGCTACATTGCACCGTGTTTGTGACCGTGATCACGAGTAGACTCCAGTAGTAGCAGTAGTAGAAGTAGAGTTATAGTAATAGTTACGAGTGACAATCATGAAAGTTTAACGCATTATAGTTAGTCACGTAACTGACTGTCAGATAACGGATAGCCTAGGCCCCTGCCCTGGTTCTAAAGACTTGAATTTTTGCAGACGTATTCCTTAAGGCTCATAAAGAAGGAATTTTCGAAATTCACACGAAATTGAGAATAAGTAATGAAAGACTTATATTTTCGGCTAGCTTTTTTCCCACGAATTCGTCAGCCAAGAACTCGTTTAACGATATTCAGCGGGAACTATGCTATTTTGCGGGATACAAGCTACATATTGTAAAAAAAATGTTGCCCAATACACTGATATTTTTTTTAGTGTAAAACTATATCGTTTGGTTCCCACAACTTCATATAGACATAAAAAAGAAGACGAGAGATGATGAAATTAAATCATAGTTGGAAGGAAAAAAAACATCATTCAGTCTATAAAATACAATTTAAGAATGCCTTGTATCACTGCAAATTCATCATAAATTCTGTGGGCAAAATATGGTGTAAGTGCTCACAGTATTTGCTTCTTCGGACAAAGAACTTTTAACATACTAGTAACTTGGCTCGTTAGTTAAAAAACTCGTTACCAAGCCATAAACAAAAAAAACGGACTTGTCTCTGTCAGTCAGTCAACTGTCGGCTCGGCTACTACAAAACTCGAAACTCGAAGTTCGTGTCGTGCGGTCCCTTTGACACTTATACTATTTAATTCGAGAGCGAGAGAAACGGTACGACACGAACTTTGAGTTTAGAGTTTCGTAGTAGCCCTGCTGCTGTTTGTTAGAGGTAGGTTGTTGTTTCTTTAAAAAAATATGGCTCCGTCCATTGGAGGACAATTTTGCCAGTGTCTAGTAGTTGTTGTTTTGCCGTTGTACGGTAAAAAAATTCTAGAAAACGATATATGAGAGGTGATGGTGGATGAAAGATGACAGCGCGAATCTCTAGAGGTAGGTTAGAGGAGAGGTTTGTTAGTGACAAGTTAGTGACAGACAGTGAGTTAATCTGACTGACAGTTCAACTGACAGTTCGATTTGCACCACACGTGCGTGCACACTGCGTAGTGGTTATTTTATCACTGCTCGGGTAGTTATTTTAGTAAATTTGTCCACATGCAAGGTGTGAGGTGACTATGAATTCCAAGAAATTAAAGCAAAATCCGTCTTTGGCGTATACAAGCCACCCCGATTATCGAAAACCACCACAAATCGCTAACCCGGTAAGTTAACCTCCATGTGGATTTATAACAACATAGCAGCTCTAAGTTCATTGTCATTACTTATGATTTTTTTTACAGCACTTACAATGTCTCGGCGCCCCACACATAGACTCATTCAATTTCATGGCAACAGACGGCATTAAGGCAGCCATTGCCGATATAATCCCTGTTGAATTTGAGTTGCCGAATGGGCAGCGCATCAAAATTACCATAGATGAAGCTGCCTTTGCTAAACCTCTGGTACCTATGGACGTAGTTGGTGTCAAGAACCAAAAAGTTCTCCCAACAGAATGTAGACAAAGGGCAGCCACCTACAAAGGAGAATTCAAGGTTCGGATAACATTGAAAATTGATGGAAAGGAAATTACCACAGACAGATCTCTGGGACAGTTACCTGTGATGGTTAAGGTAAATTACTCATTTGTTCATCTTTATTTACTCACATAAGTACTAACATATTTGTTTGTAACAATTGATTGATTTAGGTATTACTTTGCAGAGGTCCATATCATATCAATTAAACACATTTTGCCTTGCTGCGATAGTGTGCCATGTGCGTAACATCTTCATCTGCATTACACATGACATACATAGGTACATTATCATGCAAAACACCACACAGAATGCCTAACAATAATGTGGGAGCAGAACTGTTAAGTAAATATGTTATGGTTTATTAATATCTAGCAAGTCACTGGTACAAAACAATTTTATCCTCCTAATGCCCAAGTCAAATTTTTGATGTATGAACATCAAACCTTATGTCATTTATGATAGAGTTTGAAGTTCAAATTACAATAAGTCCTTTATAGGACTCTGGGCGTTAGAAGGTTATAGGTCTTAAACAGTGCAAAATGCTAAAAGCTTGGCAACCATGTAGAATGCTAGATAATATTGTTTAAAATTAATACTGGTAACAGTGTCATTGAGTGAATGTTATTATTAGGTTGCCCAGTGAATGTTGTAGTCTTCTATATAAACTGTATTAATGTACCTCATCCTACAATCAAATAGGGGGATGTGTTTCAGATGTGGCAATGTGTTATAATCTAGTAATTGGATTTCCTGGTGCAACATGGGGTGAATAACCTCAAATATTATATTATTATAGATATGGCCCACTGTTCCACAACTTATATTGTTGAATAAGTTTCTGATTCTATTACATTATCACAATTTATAATATTAGTTTGTTTTCTTGTTTTGCACAATAAGTGGCCAGTAACATGAAGATAATAATGATACATTATACAACCTCTTGAAGTATTGATAAACCACATTTTATGTGATAGATAACACACATCACTACCTTACAATAAAACAAAACTTGGGTATGCTGGTCACATCCATATTACGTTTTCTACTTGGTATCCCAACATATTGCATCGAAAAATCTAATAACTGGTTATATCTTTTAGACTGGCCTACCTTTACTTTAGCTTCTTATGTTGTATTTACACGAAATTTTCTAAATTCGTATGGGGAATCCCAAAAATGACCATGTGGTCTTTATTTATGTTGCATAAAAACATTAATGGAAAATTTCATAACTTAGTACTAAAGATTTTCAGATTTTACCTGTGTAAATCCCAATCCTGTGAGAATATTGGGATAAATGTAGCATAGATATATTATCAGAGATCCTGGAATTCTTAATGTAATTGCTATCTGCAATTTTTAGGTTTTTAACTTGCATGGCTCTGCTATTTAGAAAAAATCACTAAAACTGAATATACAGTTTATGATCATTGTGATCACAAGCTTCAGTGCAATGTGCAATTTTTGATTAGAAGGTTTTTACAACATGGTACCATCAGCCTAAGAAGTGGTCTATCAATTTTTAAACAAGTCAAATGAATATGTTGCTAAAGTTCAACTTTCAAGTTGACATACAAGTCTTTTGGCATTATTGTTTTATGACATGCAAACGATTAACAACTAGGGTGGTAGACCACATATTTGACTGATCAGTTAAATATAAAAATAGATCTTTACTTTATACCATTATATGAGATGAATGGTTCTGCATAATATAATAAGTATAATTTGTATTCAAGGATTGATGCTGTTTCAAACCCATTTCCGGATGTAATGTTCATCACTGTTAAAGATTTCCTTGTACTTGCTTAGCGAATGCTGTTTACATTTTTGCATTGCCTTCGTATTATTAAATAAATTGCCTGGCTATTGTTAAATGTTATCCAATTTGTCTTGTGATAAACATAGCTTGGGAATTTCAGGGCACGAAAGATTTGCTAAAGAGTAGACATTAATAGATAGGTTATTCTGGCAAAACATCATATTATGCTTAATGAATAATTACCTCACTGCGAATTGTAAACTATACTAGTACTTTTTATTATTAATATCTTTTTGAACCTTTTTTGTTTATGGGCGGTGGTGATCTCTTACTATCAGGAGACCCACTTGCTTGTTTGCCAGCCAGTGGAATAAAAAAAATATCTTGCTGTAAATATCCATTTTAACCCACTGAATGATCTTTCTACATCTGCAGTTGTAATCTATAATATAATAAATAATATGTGGCTGGATTCTTAATTCATAATAGATATTGCATATTTGTATTGTTGTAATTATCGTAATTTATGTAACAACAGTGTCATACATAATATAAATTGTTATGAGTATGTATTGAGTGTAATAATAAATATATTTATTATTTTTTAGTCTAAGAACTGCCACCTGGCTGACCTCTCTCCAGAAGAACTTATCAAGCACAATGAACATGCAGATGAATGGGGAGGCTATTTTATTATCAAGGTAAGATCTATAGCTTCCTGAGTCCTTTAATGTTTTTTTGTGTAAGTTAACTATTAGTCAAAATACCACGCACAGGACTTATCACTCTAACACACATGAGTAATATTTACCTCGACGTTTCGGCAACATTACAGTGGCCGTGGTCACGAGTAGACTGCCACTGCCACTGTAATGTTGCCGAAACGTCGAGACGACGACGACGAGACTTTATGAAATGAAATTGCAATAAATTTATAACTTTCATCAACAAGACCAAGGTTAAAAATTCCAAGTACTATTTTTAATCATTGTTTTAGTACTGCAGACCAGTTCTAATCTTTGAACTTATCAGTTTTAACCAGTTCTAACTTATCTTTTATGTATTTTTTTAAATGGGCAAGCATCAGTGAGTTTACAAATAAAACATTATAAAAACATATGATGAGATATCGTCATTTCGGGAACGCTTTAGATAGTTATGATTGCTAGTTTGTAAATAAGGATAGTGATTTGTGTATAATAATAGATACATAGTTAAACTATGCTTTCAACCTATAACAATAATAAACATGTCAATTACCTTTGCAACTTTACAAAGGTAATGTTTTTTTTTTCATAATGTCAAAAAAATATAAATTTACGTGTTTTTATACTTATGGTTCCATAAAATGTAATATTTATTTATGTGATTAGATTATAAACATTTCATTTAGTAAAGAGAAAACAAAAAAATAATGTGTATATTTGCAATTAATCATAATCATAATAATCATAATCATAATCATAATCATAATCATTTATTCATTTGTCCAACATAGGTAACATTTAATTGGTCTTAAATTATGTTTTTTGAGTCTCACTATGTGGTGCCCCAGGGCATACAAATATTGCCTTATATTAAACCTATTTACTATTTTTTATAATTATTACATATTAAAAACAAAATCTATATATATATATATATATATCTATTTAAGTATATTCTAAAAATACGGTATTTGACAACTCCTGATTTTGCCATATCTTAATATTATTATGAGAATATAGATATACAGATAGTGTTTAGCGAAGAGAAAATTTAAATCGGTTGAAAATTGGAATTATAGTGATTTTTTGAAAAATCTATATACCTGTCTCTTTCTCAAACGCTTTTCTCTATGCAGCAAGTATGGCGGTACTGGCGTGT
The DNA here is from genome assembly GCF_025370935.1 of Choristoneura fumiferana. NCBI lineage: Eukaryota > Metazoa > Arthropoda > Insecta > Lepidoptera > Tortricidae > Choristoneura > Choristoneura fumiferana. The sequence goes on from NC_133472.1 coordinate 12,478,786, forward strand.
GACGTCACATGCCAGTATGTCTTTCTCTGTCTAATCTAGAATTTCAAACCTTTATAACTTTGTTATTTGTAAAGGTAGCTTAAAAATTGTTTTTCTATTTGATAACAGGCATTGTGTAGTTTTAATTTATAAAACATATACAAAGTAGTCAAATACCGTATTCCCTGATGGAGTAGTACGCATTTTCGGCCAAAAAAATATTTAGTTTTTTCTTAAATTCGTATATGTTGTCAATGTCATGCATAGCCCTCGGTAATCCTACTAATATTATAAATGTGAAAGTTTGTGAGTGAGTGAGTGAGTGAGTGAGTGAGTATGTTTGTTACTTTTTCACGCTTAAACGGCTGGACGGATTTGGATGAAATTTGGCGGAAAGTTAGTTTATAACCTGGATTAAAACATAGGATACTTTTTTTCCCGATATTCCCACGGGATAGGGATAAAATCTCGAAATAACAACCGCTAGGTTTAGAGTCATGAAATTTGGTATGTAGGTAGTTGGACGTCTGGAATAAAACATAGGTGACTTTTTGACACGATATTCCCACGGGATACCTAGGGGATAAAATCTTGAAATAACAACCGCTGGGCTTTGAGCCATGAAATTTAATATGTAGGTAGCTGGACCTCTGGAATAACACATAGGCTACTTTTAATTCCGATATTCCCACGGGATAGGGATAAAATCTCGAAATAACAACCGCTGGGTTTAGAGTCATGAAATTTGGTATGTAGGTAGTTGGATGTCTGAAATAACACATAGGCAACTTTTTGAATCGATATTCCCACGGGATACCTAGGGATAAAATCTTGAAATAACAACCGCTGGGCTTAGAGCCATGAAATTTAGTGTGTAGGTAGCTGAACCTCTGAAATAACACATAGGCTACTCTTTATTCCGATATTCCCACGGGATAGGGATAAAATCTCGAAATAACAACCGCTGGGTTTAGAGTCATGAAATTTGGTATGTAGGTAGTTGGATGTCTGAAATAACACATAGGCAACTTTTTGAATCGATATTCCCACGGGATACCTAGGGATAAAATCTTGAAATAACAACCGCTGGGCTTAGAGCCATGAAATTTAGTGTGTAGGTAGCTGAACCTCTGAAATAACACATAGGCTACTCTTTATTCCGATATTCCCACGGGATAGGGATAAAAACTCGAAATAATAACCGCTGGGCTTAAAGTCATGAAATTTGGTATGTAGGTAACTGGACATCTGGAATAACACTTAAGTGACTTTTTGACCCGATATTACTACGGGATAACTAGGGATAAAATCTCGAAATAACAACCGCTGGGCTTTGAGCCATGAAATTTAGTATGTAGGTAGCTGGACCTCTGGAATAACACATAGGCTACTTTTAATTCCGATATTCCCACGGGATAGGGATAAAATCTCGAAATAACAACCGCTGGGTTTAGAGTCATGAAATTTGGTATGTAGGTAGTTGGATGTCTGAAATAACACATAGGCAACTTTTTGAATCGATATTCCCACGGGATACCTAGGGATAAAATCTTGAAATAACAACCGCTGGGCTTAGAGCCATGAAATTTAGTGTGTAGGTAGCTGAACCTCTGAAATAACACATAGGCTACTCTTTATTCCGATATTCCCACGGGGATAGGGATAAATCTCGAAATAACAACCGCTGGGTTAGAGTCATGAAATTTGGTATGTAGGTAGTTGGATGTCTGAAATAACACATAGGCAACTTTTTGAATCGATATTCCCACGGATACCTAGGGATAAAATCTTGAAATAACAAACCGCTGGGCTTAGAGCCATGAAATTTAGTGTGTAGGTAGCTGAACCTCTGAAATAACACATAGGCTACTCTTTATTCGATATTCCCACGGGATAGGGATAAAAACTCGAAATAATAACCGCTGGGCTTAAAGTCATGAAATTTGGTATGTAGGTAACTGGACATCTGGAATAACACTTAAGTGACTTTTTGACCCGATATTACTACGGGATAACTAGGGATAAAATCTCGAAATAACAACCACTGGGCTTAGAGCCATGAAATTTGGTATGTAGGTAGCTGGACCTCTGGAATAACACATAGGCTACTATTTATTCCGATATTCCCACGGGATAGGGATAAAATCTCGAAATAATAACCGCTGGGCTTAGAGTCATGAAATTTGGTATGTAGGTAACTGGACATCTGGAATAACACTTAAGTGACTTTTTGACCCGATATTCCCACAGGATAACTAGGGATAAAATCTCGAAATAACAACCGGTGGGCTTAGAGGCATGAAATTTGGTATGTAGGTAGCCGGACGTCTGGAATAACACATACGCTACTTTTATCCCGATATTTCCACGGGATAGTTTTGTAACTAAGGGACCCCATACATCCGTGTATTATTGTTATTATTATTTTGAAATTTTTTCTTTAATTGTATACTTCCTGTAGTTTTTAAGTATTTTATTTGTACTTATTTTATTTTGAAAAAATGACTTTCTGCCAAGCTCCTTGCGGCGCATTCTTCTTGGCAATGATGGTCTTTCCGAAAGTGCTGGTATTTAAAAAAAATACGTGTAAAAGTGCCCATTGCGGCCTATTTACTGAATAAATGATATGAATTTGAATTTGGATAGGGAAAAATTTTGAAATTTTAGCACTGGGTCTTGAAGTCTTGAATTTTGTACAGTTATTCACAACACAACCTCAATGAAGACCACGATATAAATTTTGGAAATTTGCAGGGGAATTTTGTAAAATCCCGAAAATTTCAATTGCAACTACCAGACCGAATAGTTTACGCGTGCGAAGCCGCGGGTAAAAGCTAGTTTGTTATATATTTTGGGGGCCATTCCAAGCACGCTCTTCTTAAGTAAAGCTATTTTAGACTTCATGATGCAAAGTTTGTGTCGAAGGCGTACACTATTATAATTCATGAATAAATCCATATTAGTTCTCACAAATACACAGATTTCGTATATATGTACAGACATGGCAGTGTTAATATTTTGAGATTTTTAAAGTATGATTTGCATGAATCGGTTTTCCGCAAACCACACAATGACCTGATACATTTTTTTTTGCGCTTTGAAAGCCATGGCCCGCCCCGTAGCGTTTCCCCAAAATATAATGCCGTACCTTAATGTCGATGTTACATAGGCATGAAACGCAGTTAAAACTGTTGAAACATTTACTACTTTCCTGAGATTATACAATGCATATGAATATTTATTTAGTTTCTTACATACGATTTCAATTTGATTATTCCATGCTAACTTATTATCTACATTTAAGCCTAAAAATTTTGTCATGTCAGTTTCACAGATTGCTTGTCCTTTATATGCTATATTTAAATTAAACGAATTATTTAAATTGAACGGGCTGAAGTGTGGTTGTTGTGGCTTCGTGTAGAAGTGTTTCAAGGAGCCCTGGCGGCTGTGGAGCTGGTTGGCCTGCCCAGCGTGGTTTACTGTCGGTGGCGCTGGGACGTCGAGCACGAGGCGGCGTCCTAGAGTGGCCCACAGTGGCCTGCAGCCAGGTTTGGCAGCTTCGGAGCCGAGGTATAGGAGTTACCTTTTATTTAGATTATACAGATAGTTAAGTAATCACAAATCACTGGCCAATTGCATTCACGACCCTTAGTTTTCATAAGGAAGTAGGATTTAAATTATACACAGTGTTTGTATGGTTGATGGGAGCGGGATAATTGTGAGTATCCTTACAAATAAACATCTTGTTGCACCAAAACCTTGGTTTAATTCCTCACCTGCAGCGACCCGCTACCCTGTGTAGAAATTTCATTACAAATTTCAATTTCATTACAATTTGTAATGAAATTTCTACACAGGGTAGCGGGTCGCTGCAGGTGAGGAATTAAACCAAGGTTTTGGTGCAACAAGATGTTTATTTGTAAGGATACTCACAATTATCCCGCTCCCATCAACCATACAAACACTGTGTATAATTTAAATCCTACTTCCTTATGAAAACTAAGGGTCGTGAATGCAATTGGCCAGTGATTTGTGATTACTTAACTATCTGTATAATCTAAATAAAGGTAACTCCTATACCTCGGCTCCGAAGCTGCCAAACCTGGCTGCAGGCCACTGTGGGCCACTCTAGGACGCCGCCTCGTGCTCGACGTCCCAGCGCCACCGACAGTAAACCACGCTGGGCAGGCCAACCAGCTCCACAGCCGCCAGGGCTCCTTGAAACACTTCTACACGAAGCCACAACAACCACACTTCAAGCTGTATGGCGAATCATTGATTTAATAAGAATATGAATGATTAATAAACATCAATCAACTTTTAGTAGCATTAAAAACAAATAAATTCAATGAATTAGTTAAAAGTCGTCTACAATAATTTACCACCTTGGTTATTATGATCTTGTAATAAAACTTGCCCTCTTGTTCTGAGAGAAGGCCTGTGCCCAGCAGTGGGACGTATATAGGCTGGGATGATGATGATGAATAAAACTTGGGAGTACCTAATGGCTTGGATTTCGATTATGATTTTGTATTAATTATTTACCTACTATTATACCTATGCTACGTTTTCTCTAACTGTCTTAATTCTGTACAGGGGCACGAGCGACTCGCACGCATGCTTCTTGTTACAAGGAGAAATTACCCTGTGGCCATAAAGCGCTCAGGTTGGAAAATGAGGGGAAACCTTTTCTCGGACTATGGTGTGATGGTTCGTTGCGTCAAATTCGATCAAACTGCAACCGTAAGTATACTGAACTATTAACCTCTTATATATAATTTTGTTTCTTTTTTGTCTAATCATTACAAGTGCAAAGAAAATATTGACTACAAAAGTTTCGGAATTCAAAGACGTGTATTTATTAAAATTGTATTTTCAGAACAATGTCCTCCATTTCCTACAAAATGGTACCTGCAAGTTGATGTTCTCTTACCAAAAAGTGATGTACTATGCACCATTGATCCTGATCATAAAATGTTTAGTGGACTGGACTGATCTCGCCATCTACAAGGCACTGATTCACGGGAAGAAACAAGACTTGTATTATGTTAAGTAAGTAATGCTGCATGTCTATGATTTAATGTCATTTATGGAACAGTTTGGCGGCCGAGGTTTTTCCAACTCACTACGATATGGTTACCTTCAAAAGCAAGTGTACCATTTCTCGCAAAGCCCGGCAACGCATCTGCAGTGATGGTACTGCGGATGTCTATGGGCGACGGTAATCATTTAAAATTACCGCGCGGGAAATAAGCGTGGCGCGTATTCTGTGTGCCCTCTTTCACGTTAGCTCGAATATTGCAATTTACAATCGGCACCGCCTCCGCCGTCAGTGTGTTTCTAGCTTCACTTCATTAATTTCTGGAACTTGTTTCACTGTCATTACTTAGACTTAGGTACAGCTTGCGGCTGCACAAAAGTACAAAATAAGGCATAACTAGAGGGGAACTGAATGACGCGCGGGGTAGTAGGCTACGCGTTCCAAGCGCAAACGCTGGTTGACGGCGCGACTGTCACATGCGCAGAATACATATATCGGTCAACGCTATAATTCTGTATCGCGGGCTGTACCAAGCTTTACTGTTTCACAGTTGCATTCAAAACATGCTTCGCGAACTTCACGAGGAGGGGTTGCATACGCGGGAGGAATGCCGCTTGTACCTCGGACGCATGTTCAGGGAGCGGCTGACGGCCCTGCCGCCCTGGAGGAGCGATGACGAGGCCGCGGACTTCCTCCTTCGGCGCTGTCTCCTCATACACCTGAAGGAGCCCATGGACAAGTTCAACGCGCTCGTCTACATGACGCATAAGCTGTATGACGTTGTCCAGAATAAGTGCAAGGTTGGTCGGTGTGTACATTAAACCAAGTTTAGACTTGCAAGAAAAATCGTGCAAGTTGCATTACATTGCGGCGCTCGATTTACCACTACAAACTTGTAGGCTTTACGGCCTCGCAATGTAGTAGTAGGACTTTTCTTGCAAGTCTTAACTCGAACTCGGCTTTAGATTTCTACATGCTTTTACATTTTTTAGCCACAATAAAAACCTTAGCTGGCTTATGCAATTTGGCGACATCGCGCGGTTTGGTCCGTGTATATATATTTGGGCCGTAAAATATAAATTAAGTATGCTCCTCGTGCCTAGGGTGGTTTAACGGTTATCTCTGGTTTCCAGGTGGAAGGTGCCGACGCGGTGATGGTACAAGAGTTACAGTTGGGCGGCCATCTATACCTTCAAGTGTTGAAGGAGCGGCTCGAAGCGCTGCTCATTTCCGTTAAGTACAACATTATCAAGAAAGCGCAACAGAGCAAACAGCTCAATATGAACTTGGTAAGTAATTGAAAATCGCTTGTAAAGAATAATTCTGAAAACGTGTACAGTCACCCCAGCACAGCAATAATATCCCACACAAATCCTACTGGGTCTAAAAAATTTAAAGTTAAAAATTACATTTTGATCAATAACATATTCTAGCCACCAAGACATCAACTGGTGAGAGACGTTAATATTAATAACCATTAGGGCACAATGCTTGGTGACACTAGATTATTCACAGTAGTTATTTACGAGTAGCAGTACAAAAATGGGAATTATTTGTATAGGGTGGGAAAATAAGAATTTATTTTTAAAATTTTACTCTATGAAATATAAAAAATATTCAGTATTTTTATTAATATATGTATAGTATTCGAGACCAGCAAATAAACATGGAAAAAAATATGAACAGAAAGGAACTACTGCGAGTAATCCGTAACATTTGATGTACTTATTTATCTTCAGAGAGAATTACAAATGCTGCTCCGAGCGGCCGGCACTCTTGAGCAGAGGATGGAGACGTTCCTGGCGACAGGCAACGCGCCGTCCAACCACGTGTCGCTGCCGCAGTACAAAGGCCTCACCATCGTCGCAGAAAACATCAACAGGATGAGATACATGTCGCATTTCAAGTGAGTTACATGATCTAGAACAGTATCATAGACTCTTTTTATTTTATTTCAGGGACCATCTTAGGGCCAACCGTAAATAGCGTCACATCAATTTTGATAAATTTTTGACCCTCGTTCCTCTATCGTCACATAATAAATAAATACTTTGAAATTAATAATTCAAAGTATATTTTTATTTGGTGTATAAAGTCTTGCGCCTTAATTTTAAACTGTTTTTTTTTACATTTAATAGTAGTTATTGTCGTCGCATGGAAGTAGGCAATTGCTAGCTGAGTACGAGTTTTATATCTATAATATAAAAGTCAACCGCCAGAACGGAAAAAAACGAGACAGAGCAGGATGGCACTCTACAACACCATTTTGACACGTTTCTCCCAAACAACGCATTATTTCGCTGGAATTTTAAAGCAATTCGATTCTTTGGCCTTAGGAATCGCGAAAAACTTGAGAAAATATGATATTGGGTGTGTAAATTTTGTATATTAAGCAAAATAATAATGTTGCAGATGTTTATGGGCGATGGTGATCTCTTACCATCAGGAGACCCACTTGCTCGTTTGCCATCCAGTCAAATAAAAAAAAAAAAATAAAATCACAAGTTCGAATTTCGAGCAAAAACGAGCGATCTATTATCTATGCCAGTGTTGACATTCAGGGAAAAATAAATCTATTCATTATCCTGCATTGCAGTCTGTAAAGCTCTTTAACCCATTCATTGCCGCGCGCCAGATTACGTACTTTGCTGCGATGTTGACGCTTCTGCAGAACAGACGTCCATCGGCGTGAGCGGCATCCAGGGAAAGCTAAATTAGACGCTCATGGGCGTTTTCGGCACTCCAGTTGCAGATTTGTAGATATGCATAAGAAACAGTGTTCGTAAACCTTTTGTGATTTTTTATTATCACGGTTTTTGTACAGAAGTAATGAATAATGTATTTTGTCGGAAAAGATCGTATTTAGGAATCTTGATACGATAAAAAAACATTATTCACTAGATCTATAAGCAGTTGACTGACTATCCTACTAATCCTACTTATCCTACTAATAATTATAAACGTGAAAGTTTGTGAGTGAGCGAGTGAGTATGTTTGTTACTTCTTCACGCTGGAACGGCTGGACGGATTTGGATGAAACTTGGCAAAATAGTACATTACTGCAGAGGCCATGAAGTAAGGGATTGATGGACGAGTTCGGGTAGACAAAACGAGTCCAGCAATCCCTGTTCTGGCCGAGGCTTGTATAGTGCTTTTCTCAAACAATGTGAGGAAATATTTCATCCATCCATCCATCCATCCATCCATCCATCCATCGCATCGCTTCGCTTCGCTTCGCATCGCATCGCATCGCTTCGCATCGCATCGCTACGCATCGCATCGCATCGCATCGCTTCGCATCGCATCGCTTCGCATCGCATCGCATCGCTTCGCATTCGCATCGCTTCGCATCGCATCGCATTGCATCGCTTCGCATCGCATCGTATCGCATCGCAGTATCGCAAATGCTTATAGAGTAGTGGTGGTTGGCTGTTCGTAATTTATTTTTTCCTTTCAGTTTAATGTTAGTAAGCAAATTTAAAAAGTTAGAGCAGCGGACAATAATGGATTTGCATACATACTTCATGGCCTAGGCCAAGAAGTTATGTAGGGAGGTGGTAGGGAGCCATAAATGAGAAACTTCATGTCTCCATTTCGTGACATTAACGCATACATTTCCGAGCATGTTTGAGAAAAGTTAATTTATAACCTGGATTAAAACATAGGATACTTTAAATCCCGATATTCTCACGGGGTAGGGATAAAATCTTGAAATAACAACGGCTTAGAGTCATGAAATTTGGAATGTAGATAACTGGACATCTGAAATAACACATGCTACTTCTTAACCTTATATTGCCACGGGATAGGGATAAAATCTCGAAATAATAACCGCTGGGCATAGATTCATGCAATTTGGTACGTATATAGCTGGACATTTGGAATAACACATAGGCTACTTTTTATCCCGATATTCCCACGGGATAGGTATAAAATCTCGAAATAACAACCGCGAGGTTTAGAGTCATGAAATTTGAAATAGTTGTTATAATATAACGTCAATGAAAACCACGATGTAATTTTAGGGAATTCCCACGAAAATTTAATATAATCCCGGAATTTCAATTCAACTGCTGTAACTAAAGATTTACGCGTGCGAAGCCGCGGGTAAACGCTAGTTATATTATAATTATAAATGCGAAAGTTTGTGTGTGTGTATGTATGTTTGTTACTTCTTCACGCCAAAATGGCTGGACGGATTTGGATGAAATTTGGTACGAAGATAGCTGTACATCTGGAATAACACATAGGCTACGTTTTATTGCGTTATTCTCTCGGGATAGGAATAAAATCTGGAAATAACAACCGCTGGGCTTAGAGTCATGAAATTTGGTATGTAGATAGAGGCTACTTTTTATCCCGATATTCCCACGGGATAAGAATAAAATCTAGAAATAACAACCGCTGGACTTAGAGTCGTAAAATTTGGTATGTAGATAGCTGGATGTCTGAAATAACTTAGGCTACTTTTATTCTAATATTCCCACGGGATAGTTGTTCTTAACACAGCACCTCAATGAAGATTACGGTATAAATTTTGGGATTTCCCACGGGAATCTTGTTAAATCCCGGAATTTCAATTGTAACTACCAGATCGAATAGTTTACGCGTGCGAAGCCGCGGGTAAACTAGTATATAATATTGTTAAACCGAAGAGCTTGCTAGTCCCTTAAATTAACTCAACTCTACTCATCCACGAATTGCTTTTTCCCGGCCTCGGCAGCAATGTACTATTATATGTATGCGACATTTTGGTCGAGCTAACGAACCTGTAATCTTATTTTACTTTTTAATTTTTCGCTGACCATAAACTATGTACTTCCTCTACTGATATGTGAAAAATAATGTTAACTTTTATAGTAATTCTTGAGAAAAATCCATTTTTGTTTGTAAATAACTTATCATCTATTGTTAGTTACACGATGACGTATTACATACTTTCTTGAGAAAATTGCGTTATTGACCATAAGTTTCCGCTTCGCGTGTGCAGAGCGATCCATCGAGGCTCGTTCTTTATGGAGATGCGGACGACGGAGGCGCGGCAGCTGCTGCCGGACGCGTGGGGCTTCGTCTGCCCTGTGCACACGCCGGACGGCGCGCCCTGCGGCCTGCTCAACCACCTCACCATGTCCGCTCAGGTAACAACGTGAAACATGCTAAAGCGGAAAACACACAAGACGGCAGTAAGTGGCCCTATTTACGTGGGTGTATATGAACAACATCACACCGGCGGCGTGTGCGGGGCGGGTCGTGCGTCGGCTCCATGGTGATTCGTAAACAGGCCCGCTGTACTCCCTATCCGACCCGCTCCAGACCCGTTGCAGTCCGGTGACTGTGAGTGTTTTACGCTAAACAGTTTTGTGGCGCCGTAACAACTTGTTTCCCATTGTGATGCGGAATACGTAGGATTCAATCAACAGATTTGACTTGGTGGCAATGGGACCTAATTGTAAGTATTCCCATTTCTTGAAAAAAAAACCCTTCTGCTTAATTAAGGCCTCATTAAGACAGTGCGAGAAATATTGTGCTTGTTTCTTTACATTAAAAGGTTTTATGTGAATATTTTTGAGCACTATTTCGTTTGCAATATAAGGACTACCAATTTCTGAACTCTACCTTTTAAGTTCTTGTATCCGGCATTTATCTTAATTATATATAATAGTTTTTATGTTTATTTTTATAGGTGACGCAAAATCCTGACCTTAAGCAGGTGGAACAACTGCCCTATGTACTAGTAAGATGTGGTAAGTCAAAACAATTTTTGGTTGATATTTATACTCACCAGCATTTTCCGTGCATTTATGTCTTCAAACTGACGATCATAATAGTTGTCAGTACTACGGTGACGGAGATATGATACGATAGATTGTGGATCTACTCCTAGACGTTAATTTATGCATGCGGTATGCGGTAATAGGTAATTTTGTATGTAGACTGGACCAAATTTTCTGCCTTTGAGTATATTTTAGACTTTGTGTACAAGATAGTGAAAACACACAGTAGATTTTGCTCCTCGTACCTGTTGCACAGTGTACCTAAGCAAAGTCATCCGCATTATCTATTAGCGTCCACGCGGCCAATAACCCACAACATGGCAAGTTTTTTTATGTGCCGTGCATGTTTAATGAGCAATTTAATAAATTGACTGCGTTTTTCAGGAATGGCGCCTATAAGCGCGGTGACTCGCATGCCGATCACCGTTGACGAATACCTATACCCGGTCTTCATAGACGGGCGCCTGGTCGGCTACTTTGACGAAGACACGGTGCAGAAGTCCACTGCTTACCTCAGATCATTGAAGATTAAAGGCGAAGAAGTGCCCATTAGCACTGAAATCGTCGTCATACCTAAACAACAGGTAATAGTGTATTTTAAAGTAGACCACTTATTTAAATTGTAATCTAACTTTCAATCGGAAATCTTCAGCTTTGACACCTATATCGACAATTATAAAAAATATCGGCTTATACTCGTAGGACACAAAATTTTCCCTTAGAGCAATATTGGTATGACAAAGGAGATGCGTATGGTACAGTCAAAGCCTTTAATTCATAAGCCACCATAGAACCATTTCTAAATCGTAATGACTTTTCCTTTGAAAAAGTCCTTGACCGTTTGTGCTGTATGAAGTGCTTTTTTATTATAGTTGGGCAAAGGTTTCGTTTCTTAATTCCGCGACTGCCAGTCTTGCGCAATTTAAGGCCAGTTCTTTACATTTTATGTATCCAAGTACTGGAAAGTTAATATAATTTCAGATCTGTGGCCAATACCCGGGCGTGTTTCTGTTCACGACGGAAGCGCGCATGATGCGGCCGGTCATCAATCTCTCGACTGGCCAGTTGGAACTCATCGGGACCATGGAACAGTTGTATTTGGACATCGCTGTCACTCAGCAAGAGATATACAAAGGTAATAAAATAATAATTCTTTATTTCCAAAATAGGTTTGCGTTTTATCACTGTAGCGACTCCTAGCGTCATATAGGGAGCAAATATAGAAACTCCAAATCCTACGTGCGCGCCGTCAAAGTTTCTCAATTCGGACGCTTCTTCCTTCGGACTTAGCCTAGCCTCTTCCTACCAACACACACCACCACCCTCCACCACATTACGCCTGTGTAAGTGAAGATTTATTGTGTTCTAAACTGGAGCACGCTTGCCTATAAATTGGCCGTAGGTATATCAGAATATTCCACTGTACTAAGATGTGTGGTTTTTGAATAGGTACCCAAATGCATATTTCATTTTATTTCGTTTAATGCAGGCAAGACTACGCATTTGGAACTATCGAAATCGGCGTTCATGAGCAACCTAGCTCAGTTGGTGCCGATGCCAGATTGCAATCAATCACCCCGGTAAGCTTACATCACTATACCTAACAGATTCAACACCCGTGTTTGATGACTGCTATATTCACCTACTCCGCGGACCGGGAGACGAGCTGTCGGTAGGCCTCCAACAAGATGGAGCGACGACTTGGTTAAGATCGCGGGATCGCGGTGGATGCGGAAAGCACAAGACCGGTCTGAGTGGAGAGCCTTGGGGGAGGCCTATGTCCAGCAGTGGACGTCTTTCGGCTGACATGATGATGATGATGATGATGATATTCACCTACTAGCCGACTCATCGCTGGGTTTTTTTTGGGATGGTTAGTCTTGGCCAAAGAGACAAGGTCCTTGCTTTGCTTTTATTTACTTGTTTTTAGGTTTTTTTATATGAGGTGCTTTATAGAAGACGGAGGCGTGTGCAGTCGTGAAAAATCCGAAGTTGAAATGAAAACCATAATATACTTAAGTCTATAGTCCCTTGAAGCTGTGAAACATCAAATTTCTAAGTTAACGTAAAAAAAGATACGGTCGTTTATGCCGCAAAAACGTATCTAATATTTCGATACTCTCAAAGGAATCAAAATTAAGAGGATATTTTCCGTTGACCTAGAACTATGAAATTTGGACTGGATATTCATAAATACCTACAAATGTGTACGATGCCCTCGGTGCGCGAGTACGACTCGCGTTTGGCCGATTTTTTTTGCTTTGATATGTATTTTACTAGTCATTTTGTCCCACAGTAACATGTATCAGTGTCAGATGGGCAAGCAGACCATGGGCACGCCGATTCACACGTGGATGACGAACGCCGAGACGAAACTGTACCGGCTGCAGACTCCCGGCACTCCGCTGTTCAGGCCCACACACTACGACAACATCGGCCTGGACGACTATCCGTGCGGCACTAATGCCATAGTTGCTGTTATATCTTACACGGTAATACCTTCAATCTGATTAATTCATTACTATTTTTAAGGTTTAGGTTGCCAGGCAGATATTGCTCTCAAGTGAGACTGTCTATTGCCTGCTTTGAAATTTTCTCTGTAGGTACTTTTTATGTTGTTTAAAAATGATTGCATAGTTTTGTATTGTTAGAAATTGTTGTGTTCCGTATAAGTAAAGGGGCTATTATAATTTACCCTCTCTGGTGGTAATGCTGGTGTAGCCGGTAGTCTATACGGTCCTCCTCCATGTTTGATGCATTGTGGGCACTTCTGGATCACTTTTTGCATCTGGGGTTTTCCTTATGGAATCAAGTATTTTTGTCTGATGAAGTTCGATGTATGTGACGCTCCTACGTGATAATTCCGTTCATGGGTCTCCTTTATAATTTCATTTGTGAATTCGCAAATTTTTGGGAGTAGAATTGGGTATTTCATGTCATAGCTCCAAGTCGTATTTGATATACGACCACGACATCTGAGGAGTCCGTCCACGTCTAAAAAGAGGTCAAAATTTCTTGATAAGAGGGTTTTCTTTCCACTGAGCTCATCTGGAAAGTGTTGTGCCACGACCGACGAGATAGGTGTACATTATAGGCGTATAATTAAGTTGAAAATAGATTAAATGGTCTAATGGTGATTTTCCACCGGCGAGGCGAGTCGAGAATTGAAATTTGTATGCATTCTCGCGCGCCCGCCGCGAGCCGCCGGGGGTGCCGCCATGCAAATTTAAATTCTCGTCTCGCCTCGTCTCGCCTCGTCTCGTCTCGCCTCGCCGGTGAAAGATCACCGTGGGACAGTGAAGCGCGTAAAGACGTCCTCCTCTGGTTTTCATTAAAGTTGTACGCCTGTAGCTACGCAAATTCTTCCGTCTGCGCAAGTGCTATATGGATATACAAAAAAAAATGGCTGACTGGTAGACCATTCACCGTCTAAACTACTGAAGCTGGACACTAGAAATTTGGTAAACTATACTACTTAGTGGTGAATGGTGCGGTAAAAAGAGATTTTACGAAATTCCGAAGGGTTAACGAACTAGCTTACTTTTCTCCTTACACGGGGGCGAAGCTAGTTATACTTAACTAAATACCTTACCTCGCTGCACCTACTTATTTTTTTACCCAAAAAGCCCTGAGTATATCATATTAATTTTTACATGATACCTTAACTCGTTTCTGCCATAATATTCTCGACTGACTGACTCAAACGGACAACGAAATGATCATATAAGGTCTATTTGGTCCTCTTGTGGTACAGAACCCTAAAAACTCAACTATGTACAGGGTTACGACATGGAAGACGCGATGATAATCAACAAGTCGGCGTACGAGCGGGGCTTCGGCGCCGGCACAGTATACAAGTCTGATTTCATCGAACTGAAGCACGCCACGTCTTACTTCTGCCGGGACAGCAAGCCGGATCTGGCACGGTACATCGACGACGACGGCCTGCCGGCTGTCGGCGCAAGAGTGCCCGAAGAACTACTGGTAAATTGTCCCGACTAATAGTACATTTAATCCTTTTCCAGGCCCCGCGAACTTAAATACGCTACCACATAATGAATCAGTACCTGGGCGACCAAGCTTTGCTCGGGCTAAAACTCGATAATAAGCATTTTCCAAGAGAAAAGACCAAGCTAGATCGATTTGTCATCCCCTCCTGTCAAAATCTCCACATACCAAATTTTATCGAAATCGTTGGACTCGTTTCCGAGATTCTGATTATACATATACTAGAATTGCTCGATTAAAGGTATTAGATACTTTTGTATTGTTCACCTATAAGGGATTAACAACGAATAATATTTGTGACAGCTTCAATTGACTTTTTACCATATTTACATTTCAGCAAGTCTAATATTTGACCAACGGGACCCTATTACTGAGACTCCGCTGTCTGTCTGTCTGTCCGTATGTCCATCTGTCACAGGGTTCTATCTATTAAGCCGTAAAAGTTAGACACTTTAAATTTTCACAGATTATGTATTACTGTGGCCGCTGTAACAACAACTACTAAAAATAAAGTAAAGTTACAAATTAAAGGGGTCGTCATACAAGAAACGTGTTTTTTTTTTTAGCGTTTTTGGTTGCTAGCCGTTATTAGCCGCTAAGCGCTGCTAAGGCGATCGAGTCGCCTAGCAACGGGTACCTTTATCGTTTGAATATTACCTTTAAGTTTGCGATTTTAATGAGGTTTTATAAAAAGCTTCGATAATATAATACAGTGACTGTCTGCAGATTATCTGGTTTATTCGTTTTTGTGCAAAATTAATACAGAAATTTATGAGCCACAAACCTCAATGAAGCCAACTTTGATAAAGCGCTCGCCAAATCCACACCGTATTAATCACTATGTTTACCTATTGTTTTTTACACTAAAAAAATCATACTAAGTATTTTACACTATTTACAAGGTTTATAATACAGTTTAAAATTTATTCACACTAGTCGAGCTTCTTATTATTTAATTACACCATACGAAGTCCGCTGAATTTCCCGCGAATGAACCAAGCTGAAAGCTATTTTTTTTCTGCCGCGGCGCATGGCAAGAGTCTAAAGCGCTATTCAGCCTCCGACAGGGCGACAGCCAAAGAGGATGAGAATTTAAAATTGTTCTCGTGCTTACATTTTGGTGATATGTTTCTATTAACTTGTAATGTAATGTAACTAGTTATGTTTGTTCGGGTGAAATTAACATTTCAACTTAAATTTGAACTGTATATCTTCAACAAATTGAGCTGAAATTTTGCATGCATGTATAAATCCAATTATTATGAGCTGATCTGATGATGAAGTTAGATGTTGGCCATAGGAACTCTGTAATAAAACGACACGACCGCATCGATTTTGGTCTCATTTGATTCGTCTTGACGACTACCTACTTTGATAACCAGGGGCAAAAAGTACCGCCAGCAAAAAAGCTTGTATTAGATTTTTTTTACAAAAATTATTACTGAACTATTTGTTTTTAAAACATTGTACGGAGGCGCGGAAACCTTCATGCGCGAGTCGCTCGCACTCGCACTTGACCGATTTTTATATTTATTGTCGACAGTTGTTAAGCGATATAACTTGTAAATTACCACCGCAAATTTTAACTCCAATTAGTAAGCCAATTAAATAGTGCCTGACTAATCCATCATTTTCAGCGTCTTGCGAATATTAAATAGCGTGAAAGTGCGTACATGTGTACGAGATAAAAAATTATATGTTACTTTTTTAACAGTTACTTTGACGGTGAGAAGAGTCAGTATGTTGTCTCTCGCTTCCACGGCAAAGAAGAGGTGTTTGTTGACAGCGTGAGACTCTGCGGTGATTTCAATTCAAAGGCACCGAGGAAAGCCTGTATCATGCTCAGAATACAGGTAAACAAACTGCATAATAATAATAATAATATATTTTTAATTTTGGAATCAATCCGTAGGTTATGGTATGCACCAATGAAATGTTATCCTTTTTGGACCACTATTTTTGCAGTAACCCTTTTTAATAGTTAACCATGTTATAGACTGCCGGAGAAAAAACAATAGATAAATTATGAAATATATATATTTACGCTGCATAATTTATCAAATTATTTAATTTGGGATCGAAAAATCAATTTTAAGCAATCATCCTCAGCTAATAACGTTTCACGTGACGCCTGCCACTTTTATCCGTTTCGCCGAATTGCTCTTAAACCGTGAACGCACTACCGTTGAAAACTCGTAGAAAAACCGAAATGGTGAAACTATAATTTTCAAGAATATTCATTTTGCAGAAATCTGGATATGTTACAATTTCTGTTAATCTCTTAATAAATTAATAATGCTGTTATAACATGACATTCCAAAGGACAATCTGCTGAAGAGTTTATTCCATTATTAGTGAACCATGTTAATTTTTTATTAAAATCTAAGCATTGGTTGCAATTAGCACAAGGTCGAAGCCACACCATAATCTCATTTGGTAAGAATAATCTACGAATGTACTGTATGAGGTACAAACTGATATGAATAAAGAACTTTTTCTACTCCTATACTGTAATCTGTGATTTACTTAATCACGAACAGTAATATAACAGCATACATAAAAAGATTCTGGAAAAGTCTATATTGCCTATTCCCCATAACAGCACTGTATCGTCATGTTGCTAAAACGATACTGCAAACTGCAACCACTTACTTTTTTTTCTTAATTCGTACGTTCGGACAGGCTAAGGTGCAGCCAGTTATATATTTTATATGGTTTTTATACAGAATAAAAACTTTCCGATCATAATCCATAGCCTGCCAACGCTGCCAACATAAGTAACGCGTATTTTTAACATCGTCACAGGCAAGTAAACGTGAATCAAAAACAAAATTTAACTTAGACAAATTTTGTCATTTTCATATTTGTCACTTGTTTATTGTTGTTTACCTTCTCTTTGCGTTTGCCATACTTTTTACTAAAGTATGAAACGTTTAAAGTTTACTATTTCTCTAATTTTGTATTGTAATTTATAAGTATCCAGTCGAAGAAAAAGTATTGTATGCAACGTTGTATAAGTAAGTAAAAAAAAGCTCGTGGCGTATTTTTCTTACGATGTTCGCTAAGCTCACATCGTAACTCACGCCACTCACCTTTTTTGAACCCTGTTATACAACTGTTGCATAAAATACTATTAAATAATGTAAATAATTCCCAATATTAGAAAACTGAGGACTTGTCTTTGTCGGATGAACTGCATCTGTTAGAATAAGCTAAGATCCAAAGGTTAGAGTCCCGCAAGTAGATACCCGAAGGTAGAGTACAGTAAGTCTTATGTCCTTATGAGGCATGAATTACCTTTTGCAGATTACGTCCTCAAACATAGATTACTTGGTTAATCGCAGCATTAAACTGTCGTAGGCTCACTTAGGTGTACTTAAAGCCTCATT